>NC_138769.1:271751318-272041318 GCF_965119305.1 Pelophylax lessonae | reverse complement strand
TTAAAGCTTTGCCCAATCAGAGCACAGAGCACTGTCAGAGCCGTGATTGGAGAAAGTAAGGACGACTCTATCAGATCATGGCTCATTGCTCTTAGTTCCACCCCACACTATAAAAGTATTCTTTCAATAGTAGTGTGATATTGGCGTGGAGAGAGATAGAACAGAGCTCTGTTCAGTGCTACTAGAGAGTTAGTGGGCTATTCTGATTCTATTGACAGTGTAAAATATCAGTTTAGTGTGAATCTAGTGATAGCTCAGTCAGTGTTTGTGTAGTGCAACCATTCATTTTTACTTTAGTGTCACTTTAATGTGAATCTACTGATTGTTCAGTCAGTGTGAGTGTAGTAAATGTTAATTTTTACTTTAGTGTGAATCTGATAGTTCAGTCAGTGTGAGTGTAGCGACCTGACCACTAAATCTTACTTTAGTGTCAGTTTGTTTTGTCAGGGCAGGTTTACTGCATTATAGTTCAGTGCTTTAGTGCACGTTTAACAAAGTATATTTCTGTGCATTACTGCTCTATTCACACAGTATATTTCTGTGTGTTATGTGCTGTTTAACGCAGTATATTTCTGTGCTATAGTGCTCCTTTAACGCAGTATGTTTCAGTGCGTTAGTGCACGTTTATTGCAGTATGTTTCAGTGCGTTAGTGCGCGTTTAACGCAGTATATTTCTGTGCGTTATTGCACATTTAACACAGTATAATTCAGAGCGTTACGTGCCATTTACCACAGTATATTTCTGTGTGTTACTGCACGTTTAATGCAGTATGTTTCTGTGCATTAGTGCACATTTAACGTAGTATTTTTCTGTGTGTTACGTGCCATTAATCGCAGTACATTTCTGTGCATTACTGCACGTTTTAACGCAGTATATTTCTGTGTATTAACGCAAGTTTAACACAGCATATTTTTGTGTGTTCGTGCACATTTAATGCTGCATAGTTCTGTGCGTTAGTGCATATTTAACTGCTTGCCGACCACCCGCCCCAGATATACTGTGGCAGGCAGCCGCTCCCAGACAAATCGCCATACATATACGGCGCTCGCTCTGGCGAGTCTAGGGGGCCCCGGCTCGTCAGCTGGGAAGCCGATGCGTGTGCCAGGCAGCTCCGATTGCCGCCTGACACCCGTGATCGTTCCCCGCTGAGAGAGGACGGTCGGCTGTTGTAAACATAGCCGACCGTCCTTCTCCCTGTGATGATCACAGAGCTCATGTGATCCTGCTATATAGGATCATATGTCTCTGTGATCATTTCATAAGCCCAACCCCCATACAGTTAGGATCACTCCCCTGGTGTCACATTTAACCCCTTGATCACCTATACTGTTAACCCCTTCCCTGCCAGTGTTATTATTACAGTAACAGTGCATATTTTTAGCACTGATTACTGTAGTAATGTTACTGGTACCCCCAAAAGTGTCAAAAATGTCAGCGGCCCGATCTGTCCACTGCAATGTCGCAGTCCCACAAACAAACGCAGATCACCGGCATTACTAGTAAAAAAAAACAAAAAAAACAATAAAAATGACACTAATCTTTCCCGTAGTTTGTAGACGCAATAACTTTTGTGCAAACCAATCAAAATACGCTCATTGCAATTTTTTTTTTTTACCAAAAATATGAAATATGTAGCAGAAAACAAATTGACCTAAAATGTTAAAAAATTTTGATTTTTACATTTTGTTGTGAATGTATAGCAGAATGTGAAAAATATTGTTTTTTTTCTCAAAATTGTCGCTCTTTTTTTGTTTATAGCGCAAATATTAAAAATCGCACAGGTGATCAAATACCACCAAAAAGCTTGATTTGTGGGGAAAAAAGGTATTAAATTTAGTTTGGGTACAGCGTCGCATGACCATGCAATTGTCCGTTAAAGTAACGCAGTGCCGAATCGCAAAATAGGGCCTGGTCAGGAAGGGGGTAAAATCTTCCGGGGCTGAAGTGGTTAAACCAGTATATTCCTGTGCATTACTGCCCGTTTAACGCAGAATATTTCTGTGCATTACTGCACATTTAATGCAGTATATTTCAGTGTGTTACTGCATGTTTAACGTAGTATATTTCAGTGCGTTTCATGCCGCTTAACGCTGTATATTTCAGTGCATTAGTGCACGTTTATCACAATATATTTCTGTGCATTAGTGCACGTTTAATGCAGCAGTTTTACTGCAGTATATTGTAGTGTGTTGGTGGAGTAAGTCTGTGTAGTGAGTACTTGCAAGGCATGTCTTAATTTTAAGCATTTATAAAAGCTGTTTTTCTCTATCGTTCATTGACAGACTGAGGTCCATATAATTCTTGACCATTGGGTTATGCTGCACCCTACAAGTGTAGAACACTAGGCAGAGAAAATCTTTACCATGCCTATGGGGCCATGCCTGCAGGCATACACCCACACACTCTGCTATAGGCTTCAGTTTAGTTGTAAGCAGTGTTTAGAGGAAAGATCCCCAACCCACTCAAGATAGAGGGGCGGGTGCTGCATCTGTCAATGAACTTCCGAGAAAAGGATTTTACGGTAAGGCAAATATCCAGTTTTCTCTATCGTTCATTGACAGACGCAGCGCCATATAATTCTTGACCATTAGGATGTCCCAATTTGCATGAAGGGTGCATGATGCTTTCAGTTTGTTTCTGCCTAGTTTAGGAGTAGGACCTAGTTCCCTGCTGGGACTTTAGGCTTAGCTGTTTTGTTTTTTTAGGAACCTATTTGTAAGACTTTATTTTTTAGTTTGTTTTGTTCCTGAGAGAACTACAAGCAACAGCTGGCTAGGTTTCGGACTGGATATGCTAGATCCTTAAGGTCCCTCAGCGCGGCCAGCGAGTGTGCGCAGGTTATAGTCCAGCACTAGGCCTCACCACGACAGAACCCCGATGGACGGGGGCTGGCCTGCGAGTGAAACCCCTCGCCAGGACACATACGACCTGGGTCGCCCTGAGTCGCAGCATACCCCCTGGCTATGAAAAAGACACTCACGCCAAAAAAACAAAAAATGAAGAGAGGAAATTGCTGCTGCCGCAATACCCTATAGGTAGTGGACCATGTAAATACAATCGCAAACTGCAATTGTAGCAGCGCTAATTCCTCACAAATATAATAGTGCTCTCATGCAATTTGATTCTCACTAAATATATAAATACACTTTTTAAAATATTGTGATGGAGTCACTCCAACATAAATAAGCCTAAAATCGTGGGTTCAAAATTAATTAAATATGTGATTCAATGAACAAATAGCTCAATCCATAAAAAACCGTGGTGAGTGCTTACAACACAAAGTGCTAAAGTGCAAGAAATTGTAAAATATAAATAATATGGAGTCCTAGAAAAACATTCAAAAACAGTCCAGAAAAAATCCCATGTGCAAGGTGAATGCCAATATGGATTTCAACCGTGTGTTGTAACTTCTTAGTCGTGCAAATAGTGATGGTGACACCCTCCAAACACCGCCAAGAATAGGAGAAATGCAAACTCACCGGAAGTAGTTGATCTCTGTTGGCATATGTCAACAAAAGATCACAAAGCGCTTATTGGATCTCCGTGGTTTGGATCCATAGACCATGCACCCTTGTAGAGGAAATTCCTATGATCGGTCTCAGGAGGACACAAACCAGACTCCTCATAGTGTAGTAATCAGGATAATCCATGTTTATTAAAAGTCACAAAAAATTATAGCCGAAAAATGCAGAAAATATCAAGCGAACAGACCCGTTTATCCCCGTGGAAGGTAGGGCTCCCTTACGGTCACCCGCACTACATGCAGGGAGCCGCGCTGCTTCAGGAAGTCTTTTCCGACAGGTGTACGTTCCAGGGCGAGTCCAAAGCGAGGTAACGTGCGTGTCATCTTGACGCGTTTCATCACTAGATTGACATCATCGGAAGCTGAAAGCACGTTGCTCTGGCCTTGTATTTATCCAAAGAATACAACCAACCCTCCAATTCCTCCTCCTTGGCATGCAATAAAAATCAATCTTGTACACCTTGCTGTGTTTATCCCGGCAATAGAATGACACACTTTCCACTCCTCTTATTCAAAAGGGAAGAAACCGGGGACAAAGTTATATAACAATACCCCTAGTTATCTAAAGTCTTCAATATCGAGCACCAGCAAGATTTTCTATAATAATATAATGATATTCAGAAAAACTGACAAAAATTAACCAAAAATATCCTGTCCCTCCTGTTGGGGGCCCTTCGATAGACAAAACGAGGTCTAGGAGGTAGAATGTTCTTTAACACTCTATCTTGTAGCAAGATGGGCCCCACAGTGTTTCTAATCATTTTAGATTAAAGCATAATAGAAACCCGAGCCTTTTGGGGGAGAGATAAAATGAATAATCATTGGCAAGATAAAGATATTCGCAAAGCCGTTTCGCAGAATGAGACGTACTGGATATATGAATTAGGTACTCTCCAGCTACAGGGCATGAACATAGATGTATTGTAGATCTTAATTGTTTTATATCCAATTATTGATGTTTTATGCTGTAACGGATACACCTCCCTGTGTTCACCCCTATGATTAAATTAAAGTGGGACTTTTTAATATAAGCGTTTTTTTATATATGCTGTTTTTCATACATGCAATTTTTTCGATTTAAATTTTATTACCTATTTATATGCGCAATATTCCCACCCCCTAGTTAAATTAGATGCCTTTTGGATTTTACGCATGATATTTTAAACTTCCTCATATATGTATATGTGTGTATTTTTTTTATATATACATATATATATATATATATATATATATACAGTATCTCACAAAAGTGAGTACACCCCTCACATTTTTGTAAATATTTTATTATATCTTTTCATGTGACAACACTGAAGAAATTACACTTTGCTACAATGTAAAGTAGTGAGCGTACATCTTATATAACAGTGTAAATTTGCTGTCCCCTCAAAATAACCCAACACACAGCCATTAATGTCTAAACCACTGGCAAACAAAAGTGAGTACCCCCCAATTGAAAATTTCCAAATTGGGCCCGATTAGACATTTTCCCTCCCCGGTGTCATGTGGCTCGTTAGTGTTACAAGGTCTCAGGTGTGAATGGGGAGCAGGTGTGTTAAATTTGGTGTTATCGCTCTCACTCTCTCATACTGGTCACTGGAAGTTCAACATGGCACCTCATGGCAAAGAACTCTCTGAGGATCTGAAAAAAGAATTGTTTCTTTACATAAGAATGGCCTAGGCTATAAGAAGATTGCCAAGACCCTGAAACTGAGCTGCAGCATGGTGGCCAAGACCATACAGAGGTTTAACAGGACAGGTTCCACTCTATGAACAGGCCTCTCTATGAACGACCAGAGAAGTTAAGTGCACATGCTCAGCGTCATATCCAGAGGTTGTCTTTGGAAAATAGAAGTATGAGTGCTGCCAGCATTGCTGCAGAGGTTGAAGAGGTGGGGTGTCAGCCTGCATCAAATTGGTCTGCATGGCTGTCATCCCAGAAAGAAGCCTTTTCTAAAGATGATGCACAAGAAAGCCTGCAAACAGTTTGCTGAAGACAAGCAGACTAAGGACATGGATTACTGGAACCATGTCCTGTAGTCTGATGAGACCAAGATAAACTTTTTTGGTTCAGATGGTGTCAAGCGTGTGGGGGGGCAACCAGGTGAGGAATGCAAAGACAAGGGTGTCTTGCCTACAGTCAAGCATGTTGGGTGGAGTGTCATGGTCTGGGGCTGCATGAGTGCTGCTGGCACTGGGGAGCTACAGTTAATTTAGGGAACCATGAATGCCAACATGTACTGTGATGATCTTAAGCAGAGCATGATCCTCTCCCTTCAGAGACTGGGCCACAGGGCAGTATTCCAACATAATGACCCCAAACACACCTCCAAGATGACCACTGCCTTGCTAAAGAAGCTGAGGGTAAAGGTGATGGACTGGCCAAGCATATTTCCAGACCTAAACCCTATTGAGCATCTGTGGGGCATCCTCAAACGAAAGGTGGAGGAGCGCAAGATCGCCAACATCCACCAGCTCTGTGATGTCGTCATGGAGTAGTGGAAGAGGACTCCAGTGGCAACCTGTGAAGCTCTGGTGAACTCCATGCCAAAGAGGGTTAGAGCAGTGCTGAAAAATATAGGTGGCCACACAAAATAATGACACTTTGTGCCCAATTTGGACATTTCCACTTAGGGGTGTACTTACTTTTGTTGCTGGTGGTTTAGACATTTATGGCTGTTTGTTGAGTTATTTTGAGGGGACAGCAAATTTACACTGTTATACAAGCTGTACACTCACTACTTTACATTGTAGCAAAGTGTAATTTCTTCAGTGTTGTCACATGAAAAGATATAATAAAATATTTCCAAAAATGTGAGGGGTGTACAGTTTTGTGAGATACTGTGTAACTGTGTGTGTGTATGTATGTATGTATATATATATAAATATATATATATTCACACTGGGGTGCATCTAGGGGATATATTTATATATTTCCTATTATGTTATAGTACTGTATTTTCAGTGCCATTTATAGTGCACTCTATTTTCTCTTGCGTCCTCTGACAGTCGCCACCCACTCATACAGTCTTCAGCAATGGGTATTGACCTCTTATCCATAGGAGCAAGCTAGGCATAAGACTTGTTAGAAACAAAGCAATTTACATAGACACACCTTTAGGGGGCTGTCCCACTGGTCCAATACCCCCCTGCTATCAGCATTCCCAACTCAGTTTGTCTTCTGCCTAGTTAGGAGGAAGATAGGCTATCCCTGTGCTGGGGCTACGGTCTCAACCTTTCTTCTGTTTTATTACTTTTATTTTCTGCTAAGTGTTTTCTTTTCACTACTAGCTTTTTATTTGTTCCTGCGCTTAGTCGGATCTTCGGAAGACTACAACGTTTGCGGAGCTGGGAATCGGACTGGTTGTCCTGGTGTCCCAGGACAGAGAACCTTATGGAATCCCAGCCCGCCATCGAGCGTTTAGAAGGCTATGAGTACGCCCTGGCCTCGCAAATGACCTGTCCCTGTACTCGGGGACAAAAGCCCGCTAGGACGCCTCAACCTCGGTTCAGTGCGTTGCTAGAGTGCTGTTTTGGCTGATGGCACCTCCACCACCTGGGGTGGGAGGCTTCCCGTCGCAGAGAGGCACCCACGCCATCATGGTACGGTAAGTACATTCTGTGTGGGGCCTCTGTCTGGGGATGACAGTCTTCTGGTGTCTGTTCTCTCCCCTCATGTCTGTGTGTCTGGGGCTCGCATTCCTCCTGGTCCCTGCGGGGGCTCCTCCGCGTCCAGGACGCTCTGTGGGGGGTTGTTGGGGTCCCTAAACCCTGTAGCACTATTACTGTGTTTTTTACTGGGGTACAGACATGTGTGGGCGGCCCGCAGAAGCGAAAAACTGTGGGGCCGCCATTTTGGGTATGGGCGGCTGCTCTGGCTTCACTATGGGCACTCCAGCAGCCATTTTCTGTAGTAGTGTACTTGTGTGTGGCGGTTTGCTTTCTACGTGTGTTCGGCGGCCATTTTCCCAGGACCTCCCATTGATTCCTATGGGCAGTCATTTTTCTTTAGTCCGAGTCCTGTTCAGCCTCTAGCGGTGTGACATCACTTCCTTTCCTCATGCAGAGAGATAACACTCCTAGGGGTCTTTTATTGCTGTTTTTTTGGGGATATCTCCTGGCTATCGGTTTTATTTCTACCTGTGGAGTATTCCAGTCTAGTCCCTATTGCTGTGCATTGAGTTGGCCGCCATTGCGATTTAAAGGGCCAGCACGATAAAAGCTTTTATGGAGTCCCAGGACAGCAAATTCCCCCCAGCTTTGGTGGATGATTCAGGTACGTCTGAATCATCTGCGATTACTGCTGCACTTGCGACTTTAGCGTCCAAGGTGGATCTATTGATGTTTGAACGGGATTCTAGAAAAAGGCCTAGGCTTCCTCTCTCCTCTGATTCAGAGTCTGATATGGTAGCCATAGACAGTGTACCCCCTGAAGGGTCTCAGTCCTCTCACTCGGATGGGGAGGCGGAGGATGAGGAGGGGGATGATCTCCCCCCCCCCCCTGGGACGGCCAGAGTACACACTGCTATGTCTGCGCTTATAACCGCTGTTAAAGATACACTACATTTAGAGGATGAGCCCAACCCACCGGGTAAGCGGTCTTCCTTTGGGACCCGTAGAACCCAGAAGGCGGCACAGGTGTATCCTTGTCCCGCTGAGTTTCACGAAATGGTGAACGAACAATGGCGCAATTTGAAGCGCAATTTTGTGGTACCAAAACGGTTTCAACTCTGTTATCCCTTTGCGTCTCCTACGGATTCCCGCTGGTCCATGGCCCCTAAGGTGGATCACACGGTGTCCAGATTGAACAAGGCCACTCTTATGCCCACGGAGGATTCTCCGGTGTTCAGGGACCCTATGGATAGGCGGATGGAATCTCTTGCTCGCCACTCCTATATGGTGGCGGGTTCCTTGATGAAACCTATTTTCGCCTCAGTGATGGTCTCTCAGGCTGTGTTTGATTGGGCCAAGGTGCTCAGACGCACCCTTGTGGCTGATTCTGCCCCTCCTACTACTTTGGAGATAATGGACCAGTTTATTCAGGCTGTCCTGTACCTGTGTGACGTGGCCTTGGATGAGGCTCTTTTAGCCACACGATTGTCTGCTGTCGCGGTGATAACCCATCGTTTGGTATGGCTGAAGAGCTGGTCGGCTGACCAGACTTCCAGGAACACGGTGTCTGATATCCCTTATGCGGGGACTCTCCTTTTTGGGGACTTCCTGGATGAATTGGTAAAAGGGGTCACTGGGGGCAAGAGCACTCTGCTGCCCCAGAATCCCAAGGGTAAGTTTTTTTCCACGGTAAGCGGGGCCCTTCCTTTAAACCAAATCAGGGGTCCTTTCGTGCCTTCAAGGCACAGGACAAGGGCAAACCCTTCAAAGGCCATGATGGCCAAAGGAAGCCTTGGGTGGGCAAGTCAAAAGCCGCCCAAGCTGGCGCAGCGGCCCAGTCCGCCTCAACCAGAAGGGACGCCCTCACTCGTTCCAGGGGTGGGGGGGACGTCTCCGCGGTTTTCTTGAACCTTGGCTGCTCTGGATTCCTGACAGGTGGGTTCAGGAAATCATTCGATCAGGTTACAAGATCGAATTCCTTTTGCGGCCAGCGGACAGGTTTTTTCCCTCAAATCTTCATTTGACCCCGTTTGCAAGATCTTCATCGGGCGGTTCAGGATCTTCTCGCCCAGGGGGTAATCATCCCGGTACCACATCGGGACAGATTCCGGGGGTTTTACTCAAATCTGTTCACTGTGCCCAGAAAGGAGGGCAAGGTACGTCCAATTCTGGACTTGAAAGCTCTGAACCGCTTTGTGCGGGTTCAAAAATTTCCGCATGGAATCCCTCTGTTCGGTGGTAGCCCCACTGAGTCCGGGAGATTTCCTGGCTTCCATCGACCTCAAGGATGCGTATTTACACATCCCCATCTTCGAGGGTCATCAGAGGTACCTCCGATTCGCAATTGCGGAGGAAAACTATCAGTTTGTGGCATTACCTTTCGGTCTCGCTTCGGCTCCAAGGGTGTTTACCAAAGTGCTGGCTCCTGTTCTAACCCTGTTACGGGCACAGGGAGTTGCGATCTTGGGATATCTGGACGATCTCCTGTTAAGGTCGAGTGCCAGTCAGAGCCTGTTACGCAATCTGTCAACTACGGTTCAGACGCTCCAGGTGGACCATCAACATTTAGAAGTCAACTTTGTTTCCTTCTGTTCGCCACCCTTACTTGGGGATGGTCCTGGATTCCGCCCAAGCAAAAGTCTTTCTGCCGGAGGACAAGCTCTGGACTCTGCAGAACGAAGTCAGGTCCCTCAGTGAAAGCGAAACCTCATCACTCAGGACCTGCATGCGGTCCCTGGGATTGATGGTGTCAGCCTTTCGAGGCGATACCGTTTGCACAGTAACACACACGATCTCTCCAAGCGGAGATCCTAGCCAGGTGGGACAGGCTTCCTCAATCCTTGGAAAGGAGGATATCTTTGAGTCGCCAAGCCAGAGAGGATCTTCTGTGGTGGCTCCAGTCTCTGGATATGACGGAGGGGAAGTCATTCCGGCCTTTGTTGTGGACGGTGATCACCACGGACACCAGCCTATCGGGCTGGGGTGGCGTTCTGGGCACTCTGTCTGCCCAGGGCACTTGGTCGGAGGAGGAATCCTCCCTGCCGATAAACATCTTGGAACTGCGAGCGATCATCTCCGGGGCCGCCCTGTGCGGGTGCAGACGGACAACGCCACTGCGGTGGCTTAGATCAATCACCAAGGGGGCACCAGGAGTGCCCGAGTGGCCCAGGAAGTGACCAGGATTCTGTCTTGGGCTGAGACACATATCCCGGCGGTTTCGGCAATCCTCTGGCAGACGCCTCGGATGTGCAGGTGGTGCCTTGGGATCAGTATCGCCTGATTTATGCCTCCCCCCGATTCAGTTGTTGTCCAGGTTCCTTCACAGGTTGGTCTCGGAACCGAAGTTGGTGATTCTGGTGGCCCAGACTGGCCGCGCCGGTCTTGGTACGCGGACATCATACAACTGGTCATCGAGCCTCCCTGGCGGCTCCTGTTACGAGACGATCTGCTGTCTCAGGGGCCGATCTTCCATCCTGCTTTACAGTCGCTGGCTTTAACGGCGTGGCTGTTGAAAGCCAGGTCCTGAGAGATTGGGGTCTCTCGTCGGCGGTCATTCCTACCCTGCTGTCAGTTACCTTGGTTGAGGCCGAAGTGATGAGAGGGCTTCCCTTGCAGCTCGGTGCGAATCACCCCTGGAGGTGGTACAGGAGATGACATGACCCAAGGAGCACTGGATGCTAGTGTAGTCCAGATGGGCGGATAGGATGGACACCCAGGACAGCTTTCCAGGAACTCTTGATGGTATCCGGTAAGTAAGTGCCAAAGGTCAGGGCCAAGCCAAAAGGTCATACACGGGTAATCAATCCAGATGCAGTGATGCAAGTAAGCCTGGGCAAAAGGTAGCCAAGGGAAGAAGCAGGAGACAGCCCGTTGTAGGATAAGCCAAGGTCGGTACACAGGAGATCCAGCAGAGGTAGAAGCAGAGCAAGAGTGTTCAGGTAAGCCGAGGTCAATCACAGGAGAAGAAGCAGACAGGTCTGAAGGCAAGCCGGGTCACAACAGGAACAACAGGAAATACACAGGATACGGGCACAGGAAGCTGACGATAAACCAGCGTCGGAGTGAGCCAGGAGAGCACCTTATATAGGGGCAGGGCTAATGAGTTGTGTGTGATGACGCACGCTGGCATGCATGCATGCGCACCCGCCTGAGACGTTCCGTAGCCGCTAAGCAGCGATTACTTCCCTGACAGTGCCCCCCCAAGGGGCAGCCTTTGGATGCCCAGTTGACTCTGTCTTTCTGGGAATTTGTTGTGGAATTCTCTGATTAGGCTAGGGGCATGGATCTTACTCACTGGTTCCCATGAGTTGTTTTCCGGAGGGTATCCTTTCCATTTGATCAAGTATTGCATACGATTATTGTATATGTGGTGTGGGGTGCGCTAAACAACAAATAAATAATGAATATATAACATATATCTATGTGTGAACCAAATCAACAAAAGTAAATATATATAACATATATCAATCTGTGAAGCCAATTAATAATGCAAATCAATTGGTGCATAAACATAAAAATTCATAAGTGTCCATAAATATTTTGCAGGTGAGTAGAATTGTATTCTATCCGAATAATACGTGTATCCACCACCGAGTGAAATTCATCCTTACCAAACGGAAATAAATAAGGTGCAACTATATTTTCTTGTGCTGAAAAAATATCCAATCTCCTTGTGAACAAACACCACGTGTAAATCACCAAGAATTAGCCTCTTACCAGATGGTAATAGGTATGCACTTGTTCAGTGAAACCACCGCCTTGCTTCCTCTTTAAAATCCTGAAGTGGGATGTAGAACCGCTCTACCTTTCTTTCTCCACTAGATGGCAACGAGTACCAGCAAGAAACACAGCCTCATCCTTCTTTACAAGCTCACAAAACCACCGTGTATTAAAGGAAAAAAAAGGGCTAATAGTGTATTACCCTTGAGATTTATTCAAAAAACAGTTGATAATGCACTTACAATTAGATGTCTTGTATTCAGCATAAACATAGGCATACGAATTCCTGCAAAGGCTTGCGGCCGGCTGCAGCACGGACCGCAAGTTGTGTGTGACGTGTGCGCCTCCTAATCTGACCGGTTTCTTCCCATAGGACTTCTACTCCTGTCTCAGTAGAAGTCCTATGGGAAGAAACCGGTCAGATTAGGAGGCGCACACGTCACACACAACTTGCGGTCCGTGCTGCAGCCGGCCGCAAGCCTTTGCAGGAATTCGTATGCCTATGTTTATGCTGAATACAAGACATCTAATTGTAAGTGCATTATCAACTGTTTTTTGAATAAATCTCAAGGGTAATACACTATTAGCCCTTTTTTTTCCTTTAATACACGGTGGTTTTGTGAGCTTGTAAAGAAGGATGAGGCTGTGTTTCTTGCTGGTACTCGTTGCCATCTAGTGGAGAAAGAAAGGTAGAGCGGTTCTACATCCCACTTCAGGATTTTAAAGAGGAAGCAAGGCGGTGGTTTCACTGAACAAGTGCATACCTATTACCATCTGGTAAGAGGCTAATTCTTGGTGATTTACACGTGGTGTTTGTTCACAAGGAGATTGGATATTTTTTCAGCACAAGAAAATATAGTTGCACCTTATTTATTTCCGTTTGGTAAGGATGAATTTCACTCGGTGGTGGATACACGTATTATTCGGATAGAATACAATTCTACTCACCTGCAAAATATTTATGGACACTTATGAATTTTTATGTTTATGCACCAATTGATTTGCATTATTAATTGGCTTCACAGATTGATATATGTTATATATATTTACTTTTGTTGATTTGGTTCACACATAGATATATGTTATATATTCATTATTTATTTGTTGTTTAGCGCACCCCACACCACATATACATTTATCTATATTCAAAAGCACTGAATACCGGGAGCAGCTTCAACACACTATCAGCGCACCCATCCCCCCTTACAATATTGCATACGATTACCTCTCCGTTGACAATCCAGGATAACTTCGACCTCAAACTTGGGTTCCCCCTCTACTGAGACTGGAGGAGGAGGTAACTCTTCCCTATCCGGAAAGGGGCTGGATACTGCTGGTTTGAGCAAAGAGGCATGGAACACCGGGTGGATTTTGTAGGAGCCAGGCAAGGCCAGTTCAAAGGCCACAGGGTTAATCATTCTCTTGACCTTAACCACTTAAGCCCCGGAAGATTTTACCCCCTTCCTGACCAGGGCCTATTTTGCGATTCGGCACTGCGTGACTTTAACGGACAATTGCGCTGTCGTGCGACGCTGTACCTAAACTGATTTGACGTACTTTTTTTTTCCCACAAACAGAGCTTTCTTTTGGTGGTATTTGTTCACCTGTGCGATTTTTCTGATCATGCGCTATAAACAAAAAAAGAGCATCAATTTTGCAAAAATAACAATATTTTTCACATTTTTTATATGAAATTCCCCCCCAAAAAAATGTAAAAATCAAAATTTTTTAACATTTTGGGCCAATTTTTTTTACCATATGTTTGGTAAAAAAAATCGCAAAAAGCGTATTTTGATTGGTTTGCGCAAAAGTTATTGCGTTTACTAACAAAGGGAAAGATTTTTGTCATTTTTGTTGTTTTGATTCTTTTTTGCGGGACTGCGACATTGCGGCGCACAGATGGGACCCTTGACTGACATTTTTGACTCTTTTGGGGTTACCAGTGACATTACTACAGTAATCAGTGCTATACATATGCACTGTTACTGTAAAAATGACACTGGCAGTGAAGGAGTTAACTTTATTGGAGAGGGAGGGGTTAAGTGTGTCCCTAGGGGCGTGTTTCTAACTGTGATTGGCTGTGGCTACTAGTGTAAGAACAGAGATCAACGGTCCTACATAGTAGAACTGTGTGATCTCCATTCTTACACAGGGAAGAATGACAGGCGGCTTTGTTTACATTAGCCGTCTGCCTTTCTTCCGGTGTAACGGAAGACCGCGAGTGCCCGGCAGACATTGGGTCCACCGGGCACACGCACGGGGGGGCCTGTGACCGCGCGGGAGCGCGCCTCCGGCGGCACGCGCTCGCTCCCTAGAGCCTCACAGGCTAGTGACGTAAGCCCTACGTCGCTTTGCCTGTGAGGGGCTGACTGCCGACGTAAATAGTCGTGCGGCGGTCGGCAAGCGGTTAAAAGGACCGATGAATCTTGGCCCCAATTTTTTAGAAGGGAAGGACAATTTCAGATTAATTGAAGAGAGCCATACTCTATCTCCGACCTTATACATAGGGTTCTCCTTTCTCTTACAAAAATTTTTTTGTAATCCTGTTGTGCTTTAAGGATGTTGTCCTGTAACAGCCGATAATTAGTTTTGATGGCCGCTACTCGATCATGAACTGCGGGAACCATTATTTCCTGTGAAATATTTGGCGAGAAGGAGGGATGAAAGCCATAATTTGCCCAAAACGGGGTCTGATTAGTTGCGGAGTGCAGAGAATTATTATATGCAAACTCTGCGCATGGAAGCAGAGAGATCCAGTTGTCCTGAGAGCTGGTGCAGAAGCATCGTAGGTACTGTTCCAGAGTTTGATTGGTTCTTTCCATTTGACCATTACTTTGTGGGTGATAGGCAGATGACGGGGACAATTCAATTGAGAAGGACCTGCAAAGCTCTTTCCAGAATCTGGAAGTAAATTGAAAACCTCGATCAGACACTATATTGTCTGGATGTCCATGTAACCTGACCACTTCTTTGATGAATATATTTGCCGTGTCCAACGCAGAGGGTGTACCCATCATGGGCAGGAAGTGGGCCATTTTTGAGAGTCGGTCCACGACTACCAGGATGGTGGTAAACCCTTCCGAGGGTGGTAGTTCAACTATGAAATCCATAGAAAGTTCTTTCCACGGCTGCCCAGGAATCGGTAATGGCCTTAACAAACCCCATGATTTAATTTTAGCCCCTTTGCTACGTTGGCACGTGATGCAGGAGCTCACGTAGGTTCTGCAGTCCCGATGTAAGTTGGACCACCAAAAGTGGCGTTGGACAAGTTCACGTCTTCTTTACCCCGAAATGTCCGGCAAGTTTGTGGTCGTGAAAGGTTTTAAGGACCTGTAACCTCACTTGTGAAGAGACAAAGATTTTTTCCTGATACCATAGGAATCCTTCTCGTTTATTTAAAGGACAGGCTTCGGGTTCCATACATTGGATAGAGGCTTGTTTAATTGTGGACTGCAAGTCAGTTTGAATAAGCAAAACATTTTGAGCCAATAGGATGGTATTGGGCTCTGTCGTGACTGAGGTGTCCAGAAAAATCCGGGATAGGGCGTCTGCCTTCCCATTCCTGGATCCTGGTCTGTAAGTGATATGGAAATTGAAACGTGAAAAGAACAGAGCCCACAGGGCCTGCCGAGGTCACAAACGTCTGGCTGTTCTAAGGTACTCTAGGTTGTTTTGATCCGTGAATATCGTGATAGGATGTGCCGCCCCCTCAAGCAGGTACCTCCATTCCTCTAGAGCAAATTTGATGGCCAGTTCCCGATCCCCCACATCATAGTTCTTCTCCGGGGGTGACATCTTTCGGGAAAAGAAAGCTACTGGGTGCAGAAGGGTTTTAGGGCCTTGTCGTTGGGACAAGATTGCCCCTGTGGCTACTTCCGAAGCATCCACTTCGAGTACATAAGGTAGAGCTGGGTCCGGGTGCTGAAGAATCGGTGCTGATGCAAACAATTTCTTTAATTTGTCAAAGGCTGCTTGGGCCTCCTGCGACCAGCGGAAATGAACCTGTTGGCGAGTTAATTGGGTGATGGTAGCAATAATCGTGGAGAATCCCTTCACAAATCTTCTATAGAAGTTGGCGAACCTCACGAATCGCTGAACTCCTTTTTTATCGACGGGGGGCTGGCCAATCCAAAATTGATTTTACCTTCTTTGGATCCATGGAGATGCCATCCGTTGAAATAATAAGTCCCAAGAACTGGATGGAATTTTTATCGAACTCACACTTTTCCAATTTCACATAGAGTCCATGTTTCCTTAAGGTAGCCAATACTTTCTTAACATGGGTCCGGTGGAGTTCTAGGGTGGAGGAGAAAATGAGGATATCTTTCAGGTAGACAATTAGGAAATTGTCCAAGAATTTTCGGAAAATGTCATTGACTAGATGTTGAAAGGTGGCGGGAGCGTTGCATAGCCCAAAGTGCATGACTAAATACTCAAAGTGGCTGAAGCGGGTTCTAAACGCTGTTTTCCACTCATCCCCCTCTCAGATGCGGACAAGGTTGTACGCTCCTCGGAGGTCTAGTTTAGTAAAGATCCAAGCTGACCGGAAGCGCTGGAACAATTCCGGAATCAGAGGGAGAGGGTAGCGATTCTTAATGGTGACTTTATTAAGCTCCCGATAATCCACACAGGGTTTGGTTGTGCCATCTTTCTTTTCAACAAAGAAAATTCCGGCTCCGGCTGGCGAGGAGGAGGGAAGGATGAACCCCTTTTCCAGATTCTCATTGACATAGATTCGGAGGGTTTCCAATTCTTTTTCAGATAGGGGAAATATCCTCCCGAAAGGGATCTCTGCTCCTGGGAGAAGCTTGATGGGGCAATTGTAGGACCTGTGCGGGGGTAGAACTTCGGCCTTTTTTCAGTAATCTGCAGGGACGTTTTCAAGAAGTTCAGGTGCTGGCTGGACAGCCAGGCAGGTGGCAGGGATGTTGGATCCAGGAGGAAGGCAATGGCCCTGACAGTACCCGGAAGTAAAAGAAATCTTTCGTTTCACCCAATCAATCTGCGGGTTATGGGCCTGTATCAACGGAAGGCCTAAGATGACGGGGGACATTTGAGAGGATAAAACATCAAAGCGGAGGAGCTCTTGATGACCAGAGTCTGTTGTGGTGAGCACAGGACATGTTTCTCTGGTAACAGATCCGGAACTGGGCAAGGATCCATCGGCAAGGAAGACTTGAAGTCATTGCTCCTTAACTTGTAGGGGGACCCCCAGTCTCTTAGCTAAGGTATGGTCCGGGAAGCAACTGCACGCCCCGGAATCAATGATTGCCGAGAGCCGGATCTTCTCTCTGCTACCTGTAGGGAGACAGGAAGAATAAGGTGAGCAGGGGACGGCTCAGAAACCTGACAGTTCACGACAGTCCGTGAATAGCACTTACTGGGCCTCACAGGGCAGTTGCAAAGAAAGTGGCCGAAAGCTCCACAGTAGAGGCAGAGGTTAGCTTGGCGACGACGTTGTCTCTCCTCGGGTTAAGTAAGAAAACAAAAAAAAGTTCTTAAAAATTGTCATTTTTGATAGAGAGCCAATTATTGAAAAAATTATTGAAAAAAAAAAGAGATTTCTTTGGATTTATTGTCTGAGGGGTCAAAAAAAGTGTACCTGTGAAGTTTCAGCTCTGTAGCATGTCCAGAACCAGAAAAAAAAGTTAGTTTGTATTAGAATTAATATAGAACAGGGATATGGCACCGCTATGTTCACACCTTGCCGGTTTTGTAGCAAGCGTTTTTTTGGGCATTTTTAGGGGGTCTTTGGAGGCAGGCATAACATCAGAACTTCTGTGTAGGAGTATATATACACACACACACACACACACATGTATGTATATATACACATACACATATATAGGTGTGAAAGTAGAAGAAACCTATGCTTGCGCTAATGAAATAATTAACACCCATATGGCTTCTCTGCTATAACAGCTATATGTGTGTATGTGTATAAATACATATAAGCGTGTGTGTATATATATATATATATACCCCTATTCAGAAGTTCAGATGTTTTGCCTGCCTCCAAAGACCCCAAAAAAATGCCCAAAAAAAAAAACGCCTGCTGCAAAAACACACCTGGGCGTTTTTGTAGCTGGCGTTTTTTTGGGCATTTTTTGGGCATCTTTGGAGGCAGGCATAACATCAGAACTTCTGTGTATGGGTATATATACACACACACACACACACACACGTATGTATATATACACATACACATATATAGGTGTGAAAGTAGCAGAAACCTATGCTTGCGCTAATGAAATTATTAACACCCATATGGCTTCTCTGCTAGAACACCTATATGTGTGTATGTGTATAAATACATATAAGCGTGTGTGTATATATACCCCTATACAGAAGTTCAGATGTTTTGCCTGCCTCCAAAGACCCCCAAAAAATGCCCAAAAAAAACGCCTGCTGCAAAAACACACCTGGGCGTTTTTGTAGCTGGCGTTTTTTTGGGCATTTTTTGGGCGTCTTTGGAGGCAGGCATAACATCTGAACTTCTGTATAGGGGTATATATACACACACACTTATATGTATTTATACACATACACACATATAGGTGTTATAGCAGAGAAGCCATATGGGTGTTAATTATTTCATTAGCGCAAGCATAGGTTTCTGCTCCTATCACACCTATATGTGTGTATGTGTATATATACATACGTGTGTGTGTGTGTGTGTGTGTGTGTGTGTGTGTGTGTATATATACCCCTACACAGAAGTTCTGATGTTATGCCTGCCTTCAAAGATGCCCAAAAAAACGCCAGCTACAAAAACGCCCAGGTGTGTTTTTGCAGCAGGCGTTTTTTTTGGGCATTTTTTGGGGGTCTTTGGAGGCAGGCAAAACATCTGAACTTCTGTATAGGGGTATATATACACACACACTTATATGTATTTATACACACATATAGGTGTTGTAGCAGAGAAGCCATATGGGTGTTAATTATTTCATTAGCGCAAGCATAGGTTTCTGCTCCTATCACACCTATATGTGTGTATGTGTATATATACATACTTGTGTGTGTGTGTGTGTGTGTGTGTGTGTATATACCCCTATACAGAAGTTCATGCCTGACTCCAAACATGTCCTCAAAAAAACCCTATAAACGCCTGCAGCAAAAAGCAGGGTGACAGGGGCAAAGCCATATCCCTGTTCTATAAGTGCCCTAAGAGAAACAATCTTTTCTCTATAGTGGTCACCCTGACATGGAAGGGTTTTGTCACCCTGCCATAGCAGTCAGTGTCAGTTAACCCTACACTACACTACGGTCCCCTTACACTTAACACTTTCCCTACAGAAACTAGATTATTAAATCTAACTATAGTGGAAAATAGTACCCTAACTACACTAGATATCCTTTTCCTCACACTAATAATTGCTAAAAGACACTTTGAAGCAGAAGTAACAGAACTGCTTCCACTCTCTTCCTCGTCCCTGTATTACAATGCTAGGAATTTGGCGGGGCTATCTTATATACTGGGGGGCGTATTCACTAATGATTGGCCTCTAGACCCCCTAGTCACTCCAATCACATTCCTAGCATTCTCCTGCCCCCTCATTTGGCTTTTACTGATGGTTCTGGTCCAATCACAGGCTTTTAAAGCCCATTTCCTGTCCCATTGTATTTTTGTCGGTTCTGGTTGCCGAATTCTGAACTTTTTGAGCAAAAAGTTCGGAATTCGGCCGAACCTCGAACAGTCCCTAGTGTGGACCAGCGTCTTGCGCTGACCACGATTAAGCGTCAGTTGTCTGCACTGGCAATCCTTTTCCAGCGCCCCTTGGCGTCAAACTCTTTGGTAAGCACCTTTGTTCAAGGGGTGCGTCATTTGACTCCTCCTAGGAGAGCGCCTTTACCTCCTTGGGACTTGAATTTGGTCCTGTCCATTTTGCAACGTCCTCCCTTTGAGAGCATCCAGGAGATTCCTCTGCCTGTGCTGTCTCGGAAGGTTGCCTTCCTGGTGGAGATCACATCTGCCCGCAGAGTGTCGGAATTAGCGGCCCTGTTGTGCCACTCCCCTTACCTGGTTGTTCATAGGGATAAGGTAGTCTTGCGACCTAACCAATCTTTCCTTCCTGAGGTGGTTTCAGATTTTCACCTGAATGAGGATATTGTTTTGCCTTCGCTGTGTGCGAATCCTAAGCATCCTAAGGAGTTTGCCTTGCATTCTTTGGATGTAGTCCGGGCGATCAGGGTGTACTTGTCGTCTACTGAATCCTTCAGAAAGTCGGATTTCCTTTTTGTCCTTCCCGAGGGACCTCGGAAGGGTATGGCTGCGTCTGCGGCAACCATTTCAAAATGGATCAGACAGACAATTGTACAGGTCTATTCTATTAGGGAAGGGGCTCCACCCTTCCCTGTCAAGGCTCACTCTACCAGAGCGGTGAGTGCGTCATGGGCTTTCCGACATCAGGCTTCGGTGGCCCAGGTGTGCAAGGCAGCGACTTGGTCGTCTGTGCACACCTTTTCCTAATTCTACATACTTGATTTTTTGGCATCAGCAGATGCCTCCTTTGGCCACAAAGTTCTGTGTGCGGCAGTGCCTTGAGGGGGCCATGGCGTTGGCCGGTCCCCGTCTGTTGGGGTGTTTTCCCCCTTGTTTACTTGCTTTCCTGGGTTGTTTGCTCCAGTTGAGCTTTTCTGTTACCCAGAGTTTTTACCTTTCTGTTCAGATAAGGTTCCTTTCTCTGACCTGGGTGCTGCGTTGCCTTTGTGACGGTTGCGCTTCCCACCCCTCATGTCTACACTGCTTTGGGACATCCGATTCTTGAAGACTGTATGAGTGGGCGGCGACTGTCAGAGGACGTAAGAGAAAACGGAATTTTTGTAAAATCTTACCGTAAAATTCCTTTCTCTGAGTCCTCTGACAGTCGCCGCCCCCGCCCCTCTTTTGGGGGTTCATTTGGACTTTAACTGCTTGCTACCAAACTGAGTTGGAAATGTTGATAGCAGGGGGGTATTGGACCAGTGGGACAGCCCCCTACAGGTGTGTCTATTGTGACAGGAAGTCAGGTAAATCTGGGAATGTAGTCACTGAGAGGAGACACATTCCCACCTGCTTTGAAAGTTCACTGATACTATAGGGTGTTGGCTGCAGAGAGAGCCAGCAGGAAGTTGAAAACCATTCAGCTGTTCAGAATGAGGAGATCAAGGCCTCTATAATTTGTCCAGAGAAAATCTATTGAGTGCTGCCTCCTGTCGCTGTGTGAGCTGGGAAGAGGAGGACAGACATACGTGTACCTCCCGACGCCGTGTGGGCATGGGAGAAGGACTGCTGCCGCCTGTCGCCGTGTGGGCTGGGAGAGGGGGACAGTCGGATGTGTGCCTCCCGACAAGCTGGTGAGCATGGGAGAAGACCCCCTAAAGCGATGTGAAGCTAAGGAGGGTAACCACGAGTGAAGACGTCTCAAAGGTGAGAAGACAAAGTGTTCCATGTGAAGAGTGTGAAGAGTAAAGGGACCTGTTAAATGAACTGTGTTCAATATGAAGAATCTGAAGAGTAAACGATCCTGTTATAAATGAACATGTGCTGTGTGAAAGAAAACAAAGGGACATGTTCAATGGACAATGTTTGTGCTGTGTGAAAAGCAAACAAATGGACATTTGAGTGTCTGCTGCAGGATCAGCAGTGTCGGCCCAACAGTAGGTTGGAAAGACTTCTTAGGTAGGTTCCAGCGTGAGAAGGTAGCCGCCCACAGAGGCAAGGATTTATTTTATCTTTTATTTTATTTTGGCTGTTTTGATGCTTGCAATTGTGTTAAGTAAATTGCATGAATAAATCAGTCTTGTTTTCAACCTCTAATCGGCTATCTCTCTGGGAAAACGCACCCCCCAAGGGGTCATCCACACCCGCCACCGAGCTAATCCCTCACATATGGTGGAGGTATGCAGTGGGCATAAGCAGAGATCCCTGCAAGGAAGTGCAAATGTTTGATGAACTTTATCTGGTGCATGAGATTGCACAATCTATGTGTGCAGAGAGAAGATCCTGACAGAAAAAAAAAAAGTGTTTTAAAGAGACAGCGGTCTCAAAATTATTTGATGAACTTTGTTGTGTCTGGTGCAAGTGACTGCACAAACTGTGTGTGCAGGAAAAGAGATCTTGCAAGAGAGAGAAAAACTACATGTGTTAAAGAGACAGTGGTCTGAAAATTTTTTGCTGGACTGTGAAAAATTTGTTTGTGGAGTTATTGAAGATGGGGCGTTCAAAACGCCTGAAGAATGCAAAGATAGATGAAATGAGAGACCGGATTCTATGGATGGAGGGGATGTTGCCGTCTGAACCAGCCCCATCCATGCCTAAAGAGAGTCTACTAAAGAGGAAGGTTGTTGTCCCTAGCAACACTGATGAAACCGCTATGGAGACGCAGTGTGCTCAGATGAAAAGTAAACTCAAAATGGAGGAGATGTTGAAACATCTGATTATATCAAATGCAGCTCAACAGCAAGCAAATGCAGCTCAACAGCAGGCAAATGCGGATTTTCAGCAGAGCTTTGCAGCTCAACAAAAGGCTCATCAAGAGAGCATGGCAGGCTGGAAACAGAGACGCCAGCAGCCAATGGAGGCCATCGGTTTGGAGGAAACCGAGTATGTGTGCAGGGCTGAGTTGGATGCCTTGCAACGGAAAATGGAAGAAAAGGAACAAGCCTTGGAATTGCTTAAAATGGAGCATAGAAACTTGCAGGAAATGAATGAACTACTCAAGTCTCATGTGTTACAGTGGGAAGAATCCACTGCTCTTCTTTTGGTCGAGTTGCAAAAACGCAGAGAGACTATAATGGAGAAAGATACCATCCTCATGGAAAAGGAAAGTGAAATTCAGACTTTGCAGAAGCAAAGTATGGCTGATATGTTGGAGTTGCGTAATCAGCTGGAAAAAAGTCTTCAGTCTTTGGGAGCTACAAAAATAGACCTGCAGGAGTCGCAGGAACAGAATGTCGCTCTGAAAACGACATTGTCTCTCAGCGACAACGAGAAAAGTGAAAGAGAGGCTAAATTACTGAGTACTGTGTATGAGCTCACTACTTTGAGCAATGTGGTAAATGAATGGCGTGCGGACTGTGAAAGTTGGAAAGGGGAAGCCCAACGTGTCCAGCAGCAGTTAAAGGAGAAAGAAGCCTGTGTGGCAGAATTACATTCTTATTCCCAGATGCTAGCCAATGAGGTGAAGGCTCTTATGCAGGGAAAAGGAGATTGTGAACATAAGAGGGAAAAAGTAGAGGCACAGCTTCTGGAATCGCAAGTGAAGGTGTCAGAAGGTGACCGATTGTGTGCTAAGCTGTCAGAGAAGGCAAACCGACTGCAGGTTGAGCTGGACAATGTTACAAATCAGCTTTCTCAAGCAGACAGCAAATCTAGAGAAATTGCGGAAGATTTTTCTATCTTGGAATCGCAGCTGCAAGACACGCAGGAACTCTTACAGGAGGAGAGGTGTCAAAGGCTGAGTTTTAGCACAAAGCTCAAACAAATGGAAGATGAGAAAAATGGCTTCCTGGAACAATTAAAAGAGGAGGCGGAAGCAAAGAAAAACCTATCAGAGCAAGTCGCAACATTGCAAGCTCAGATAGCGGATATGAAAAAACGCATGGAAGAAAGCGTTGGTTCATTACAGTGTGTTGAAGATGTGAAAAAGAAGTTTGATCAGATGCTTGGTGAAGAGAAGCCTGTGTCTGCAAAATATGCTGAAGAACGCGCCCGTGCAGAAACGGAGGTGCGTGATAACGAGAGCAAAGCCCTGTTCTTGGCTCGCTCTTTGGAGGAAGCTCTAGAGTGTAAGGCTGAACTAGAAAGTGTTGACAAACAGCTGCGTACAGAAATGGAAGAATTGGTCAGCTCCAAGGATGATGTTGTGAAAAGAGTTCAGGAGCTAGAAAAGTCTAAGCGAGCCTTAGAACAGCAAGTAGAAGAGATGAAGATTCCGTTGCAGGAACTGGAAGAGGAATTCCAGGCAACAGAGGATCTGTCCCAAAGAGGGGATAGTGTGCCTGATGCAGTTTTTAAAAGGATCAGTGTTTTGGGGTCTGTCCTGAGTGAGCCTCAGAAATGTGATGACATGTGGCTTGAATCACCCCTTTGGAATAAACCGTTCCTTCAAAAACTTCAAGCATTGGAAAATGTATCATTAGAACTTCAGCAAACAAAGGAGCTGAGTAAGAAATGTGGTGATTTCTCAGTTCAGGCTGAAAACCTAGTGGGGAAAACTAAGGCTGTTGGTGAAAACGTGAAGCAAATGAATAAGTGCCTTTCGGGGAGTGTTTCCAGAGTGGAACTGGTGAAAGACGGGTGGCAGAAGTTTGATCGTGATCTTGAGATGCATTCCATGTGGAATTCAGATAGAGAAAAAGAACTAGGTGACCTTGAGCGGTCAAATAGTTCAGCAGAAAGTGCATTGAAGAAACCTGTAAAAGAATGTGTTGCAGTTCCATGCTTCTTCACTGATGCAGAGAGGAGGTCTATAATGGATACCACCCAGATCGCTGGGTTCAACTGTGTTGTTGCCTTTGACCCATATGTTGGTGGAAGGAAAGTTGATGATGTTCTGGTTGGCTACTTCTGTGAAGAGTTTGGCAAGAAATATAAACTGAATATCAAATCAAATAGTAGGCCTTTACTGCGACTCGCTCAGGAGGGCGAAAAGTTTAAGAAGTTGATGAGTGCAAATGCTTCAGATCTGCCTATGAATATGAAATGTTTGAATGATATTGATATCTCTGGGAAAAGGAACAGGGGTCACTTTGAAGAAATGTGTGACAGCCTGTTGTCTCAATTGGAAAATCCTCTGCACAGCATCTTAGAGCAAGCAAAGCTCAAGAAGGAAGATCATTCCCTTTTACAACAAAAAGTCAATGATTGTGTACAGCTGTATGGAGAGGCAACTCAAGTCACAGAGGGATGTCAAGAGTCCCTACTTGGAACAAAGCTTAGTGAAGCAAAGGTTCTCAAAGTTTTGTGGAAAACATTTATGGATTGCAGAGAGAGGCGTCTTAAGAATGTTGAAGACATTAAGACTAGCCCAATTGAGTTGCCTATGGATCACGGTCCTCCGTGGTGGATTGGACAGACGGTTATGAGGGACAAGCTGTCTGACATTTATGAGAAAGCTGTCAATGAAGATGACAGAAACGAGAAGGAGCAAAATGATGCCAAAAATGCAGTTGAAGAATGTGTATATGAGATTAGAGACAAACTGTGTGGCATTTATGAGAAATCTGTCAATGAAGATGACAAAACAGTTTCATCCGGAAGCTTGAGGATAATAGGAGGCTTATCAGTGAGTCAGCAGTGCCTGACACATGCGTGCCTGGAAATATGTGTCCCAACCCTAGGGTTGAAACAAGAGGGGGGGGTATGTGACAGGAAGTCAGGTAAATCTGGGAATGTAGTCACTGAGAGGAGACACATTCCCACCTGCTTTGAAAGTTCACTGATACTATAGGGTGTTGGCTGCAGAGAGAGCCAGCAGGAAGTTGAAAACCATTCAGCTGTTCAGAATGAGGAGATCAAGGCCTCTATAATTTGTCCAGAGAAAATCTATTGAGTGCTGCCTCCTGTCGCTGTGTGAGCTGGGAAGAGGAGGACAGACATACGTGTACCTCCCGACGCCGTGTGGGCATGGGAGAAGGACTGCTGCCGCCTGTCGCCGTGTGGGCTGGGAGAGGGGGACAGTCGGATGTGTGCCTCCCGACAAGCTGGTGAGCATGGGAGAAGACCCCCTAAAGCGATGTGAAGCTAAGGAGGGTAACCACGAGTGAAGACGTCTCAAAGGTGAGAAGACAAAGTGTTCCATGTGAAGAGTGTGAAGAGTAAAGGGACCTGTTAAATGAACTGTGTTCAATATGAAGAATCTGAAGAGTAAACGATCCTGTTATAAATGAACATGTGCTGTGTGAAAGAAAACAAAGGGACATGTTCAATGGACAATGTTTGTGCTGTGTGAAAAGCAAACAAATGGACATTTGAGTGTCTGCTGCAGGATCAGCAGTGTCGGCCCAACAGTAGGTTGGAAAGACTTCTTAGGTAGGTTCCAGCGTGAGAAGGTAGCCGCCCACAGAGGCAAGGATTTATTTTATCTTTTATTTTATTTTGGCTGTTTTGATGCTTGCAATTGTGTTAAGTAAATTGCATGAATAAATCAGTCTTGTTTTCAACCTCTAATCGGCTATCTCTCTGTGAAAACGCACCCCCAAAGGGGTCATCCACGCCTACCACCGAGCAAATCCCTCACACTATGTAAATTGCTTTGTTTCTAACAAGTCTTATGCCTAGCTTTCTCCTATGGATAAGAGGTCAATACCCATTGGTGAAGACTGTATGAGTGGGCGCGACTGTCAGAGGACTCAGAGAAAGGAATTTTACGGTATGATTTTACAAAAATTCATTAGTTCATTAGTTTTATAACTTAGGTGGTTTAACTTTTTATACCATACACATTTAATAATGATTGCCCCTGGATATTTTTGTTAATTTTTGTCCGTTTTTCTGAACATCGTTATATTATTATAGAATATCTTGCTGGTGCTCGATATTGGAGACTTTTTTTTTTATATATAATTTTAATAAGTTTTAGCATATAACAAGCAAAGTACAAGTAACAGGTACAGAAGAGTACAACCAGAGGGTAGTATAAAGTAATAGTAAAAATTACCAAAAATGACCAGGATAGGGTATGTCAAAGGGTTACACATAGGACAACATGTCTCCCCCTAAGTCCACAGCTGGGTGTATGGTCGTCCATTCCAGCGCACCCCCCAGCGATCTCTCATTTATGGTCCCGGAGGGCACGGCAGCCTGGCCGAAGCTTTAGGACACTCATAAACTCTAGGTCAAAATTGTCGAAAAATGACAATCAGCAAAGAATAAAATATAAAATTAAGCTACATAATATATAGAATCCCTTTTAACTTCAAAGACATTGTTCAGCATTATAGATACAAAAAAAAAAGTTAATCAACTCTCAGAAAGTTCTATTAAAGTAGCCTATTAGTCATCGCAAAGTGCCATTGGGACCAGTTGGCGTCATACCCAAGAGCATTACCTTCCTTATAGGCTAGAATTATTTTGTATTCATCTATTCGTTTTATATGGGATATAACTTCTGTCATGGAAAGGGGATTGTTTGTTTTCTATTTGCGCATAATAATTGATCTAGCTGCAAATAAGATATGCATAGCGATGGACCTGGAATTTTTCGGGTAGGAAGTGATATTCATCCCAAATATAACTAGTTCTACCGTGGGCGTGATATGAATGCCGGTGATTGTGTTGATCAGGTTGAAAACTTTCCCCCAGAAACTGCGCGGGTGAGGGCAGGCCCAAACCATGTGTATCAGTGTTCCTACCTGCCAGCAGTCCCGCCAGCACTGATTAGATTGACTGTTAGAGAATGTAGCTGTTATGTAAGGGTTATAATGCCACCTGATAAGGAACTTGTGAGATAGTTCCCAGTAGTTAGAACACCGAGAGTATTTGTAAGTGGTAGATATTGCTGTTGACCATTGTTGATCTGTAAAAGACTTGCTCAGGTCTACTTCCCATTTTTTATGTGCAGTCGATTTAGAAAATTTAGTTTTAGAATTTAACATACTGTAGATTAGAGCAATACCTTTGGTTTTAGCCATGTGGGCATGCCAGAACATCCAGATATCTTCCTGTATTGAAACATGTGTGGTATGCAAAGTATTGCAAAAGGTGGAGATTTGGTTATACTTAAAGATATCCGCGGGTAGGAGATCTTATTTGATTTTACCATCCATAAAGGGGGTCAGTGTATTTCTATCGTAAAGGTGAGCTAGGGTTGTAATGCCTTTCCCTTCCCAAACTGCCAAATAAATATCAGGAATAACCCACCAGAGCGAAGACAATAGGATCGGGACGTTAATAGAACGTGACAGGTCAATTGAGGAGTTAGGAAAGTATGACCAACCCTGCAGTGTAGCTTGAATAGTTGCGTGGGATATCTTTTTGAGCAAAATCGGGGCATGTGGGGCGAGAAGCAAAGCGGTAAAGGAATTATTACCCATCCACTCCGATTCCAGTTGACACCAGGGTTTCAGAGGATCAGACTGAAACCAATCTCTTACTTGATCTAGGATTGCCGCCGTGTGATGTCTCTTGGTACTGGCATACCGCACCCTCCCGCTAGTTAATGTTTCATCTGGAACCGCAGGGCCATGAGCATCCTCTTGCCGTCCCAGACGAATTGGGATAATTGTTTTTGTAAAGCAGAAAAGAAGGAAAGTGGCGCTGGTATCGGGAGTGTCCTAAATATATAAAGAATGTTTTGCAAAATAAGCATCTTGTATGCTACTAAACGTCCGGACCAGGAGATGTAAAAATGGCGTATCTTAGAAATGTCTTGTGCTATTGAGGGTATCAATGGGGCGTAGTTAGTTTTGTACAGATCTGCGAGTGGGTGTGTAAGTTTGATGCCTAGATACGTTAAAGGTCCTGTGGTCCATGGGTAACTTACTTTGTAGGAATTTTGAGAATGCAGTGTCAACATTTATACCAAGGCTGTTAGATTTGGTAGCATTTACCTTGTAATACGAGACTTCACCAAAATAAAGCAAAGTCTGGTGGGCAGAAGGGAAAGATTCCCTAGGGTCTGTTAGTGTTAATATAACATCGTCTGCAAATAGGGGAATTTTGCGTTGCATAGAATGGAAGTCCATGCCTCTAATACGCGTGTCAGATCGTATCTTTTCTGCCAGGGGTTCCATGACTAGGGCGAAGATCAGGGGGGACAATGGGCACCCCTGCCTAGTGCCGTTGGATATTTTGACGTTTTTAGAAAACATGGCCTCTGTGTACACGAAGGCTGATGGACAGGAATATAAGGCCATGATCGCATTTAAAACAGGGCCCACAAAACCGAATTTATGTAACACTTGTTTCAAATAACCCCAATGGACTCTATCAAAAGCCTTCTCTGCGTCCAGAGTGAGGAGCAGAGAAGGCTTCCCTGACCGTTCCACCGTATGAATAAGATTGATCATCCGTCTTGTAGCGTCGGGGGCTTGTCTACCCAGAACAAAGCCCACATGATCCCGATGGATCAGGTTCGGTAAAAGTCCAGCTGGGCGGTTTGCCAGTAGTTTAGCATACAGCTTCACGTCGACGTTCAATGAGTTCGGACAAAAATTTTGGGGGTTAGTGGGGTCCTTGCCTGGTTTTGGCAAAGTAATAACTGTCGCCGTCAACATCTCGGGTGGAAAGGCGGCTCAAAGACTTGCAGTAAAAATGGAGAAAGTGTTTTAGAGATTATTCTCAGGAGAGTACCAATCAGGACTGGGTGATTTATTATGCGGCAGTTTTGCGATAGTTTTTTCTATTTCAGTGGTCATAAAGGGTAAGTTTAGTTGGGACAGGGCAGACTGGGAAAGGGATGGACAAGAAAATCTGAGATATTGGGCTGGGGGGTAGAGGGGTCTGACCCCAAGTTGTATAAGGATTCATAATATTCGCTGAAGGTGTCAGCTATTTCTCTTGGATTGTACACTTTTTTACCGGAGCTGGGATTGTATAGGAAAGGAATTCTTTGATTAGAAGATTTGTGTTTAATGCGGGAGGCTAGTAGCTTCCCTGCCTTATTAATAAATATAAAGTGCCAGCGCTTAGGATAATAAAATATATAATCAACAAATATCAACTGAATAGCTGCTGCTGATAAAAGGGGGGGGGGGGGTTCCTTTAAAAATGAATAAAATTTATGTATCAGCGTGGCTCCGTATACTATATTTCTTTCAATATACCAATAGATGTCTCAACCTCACTAATTTTAATCTGTGCTGGTTGTAAATAAAGTGCTATTATAGTGATAAATTAACAATACATTGTTTTCTTAAATAAATAAATAACATTTCTCATAAATAAATGTCAAGAATGTGTGCTACACAGTATAAATTCAATAATAAAGTGTCCAGTGCTTAGGTGATTAAATAAGATATAAAATACATATAATAATCCAAAGTGCTTGGTGCCAGTCTCTGTTCAAAAACAACTCCTCAGAAAAAGTGCTCAGTGCTCGCTTTGCCAAGAAAAGACATCCAAAGCGCCGATGCTCTCAAAGTGCAATCAGGTGCTCCCTTCTCGGTCCCCTACTCACCCCATATGGAAGAAAAATATATTTCCAATATACTTAGGGAAAAAATGTTTAGAAATATATTGAATATGGCCAAAATTGTAGCATTTCAAATATATTTCAAATATATTTGGGACAAATAAAAATGTATTTTTTTTAAAATATATTTTAAATATATTTTTCTTCCATGTGGGACCAGACAATGGTAATATATGAACAGGCAAAACATTTGGGGGAGCATACCCATGTATTTCTAAAGCTGCTGCAGCTATGAACCAAAAGACATGTATATTAAAAAAGAATAGCGCGCAAATGCAAAAGAAATAACTACCAAATCTGAAGACAATCCATAAATAAAAATGGGGGTTTGGTCCCACCATATGGCCATATCGTGCACTACAAATGCACTACAGGGGACTCCTCCTATATCCACTTGATGGTGGACACTGAATACATGGGTATGCTCCCCCAAATTTTTTGCCTGTTTATTATGTATTCGGTCTGACCAGACTATCGAGGTTGAGCAACCCTCCCCACCCCCCCACTCAATCAGTGTCCACCATCAAGTGGATATAGGAGGAGTCCCCTGTAGTGCATTTGCACATCCTTCCCAGCAAGGAGTATTATCTCCAAGGGTTAGAAAGGCTGGATTCATTTATTTTTCATGGATAGTGTAGGACCCACTGATAATGGGGTATTTTGACGCAGTAGTGGGCTTGAGCACGATATGGCCATACGGTGGGACCAAACCCCCATTTTTATTTATGGATTGTCTTCAGATTTGGTAGTTATTTCTTTTGCATTTGCGCGCTATTCTTTTTTAATATAATGGTAATATATGAGCCTTATAAGATAATCCTCCTCTACTCACCAGACAATGGTAATATCTGAGCCTTATAAGATAATCCTCCCCTACTCACCAGACAATGGTAATATATGAGCCTTATAAGATAATCCTCCCCTACTCACCAGAAAATGGTAATATATGAGCCTTATAAGATAATCCTCCTTTTAACTTAAGTAGTAAAGTTTTTAATGAAGACGAATTAAAGATTTTAGATAGGGGATTGAAATATGCACCGCCTAAACAGTTAAATAAATGTAAGACTTTTATTGACCTACATAAGTTTAATAGAATTTTAAAATAAAAAAAAAAACATTTTTTTAAGAAACCAGTCACAAACACATTACAAGAGGATAATTTTATACAGTGGCCTAAGGAATAAATTCACTTTTAACCCTAGGAATACCAATAACCAGTGTTTGGAGGTATTCAAGATGATGGTGGAGCAGGATCTTGATAATATCTCCATACACCCGGTTAAAGGTAGTAAGAAAATTAAAAAAAGTATCAAGGAATTGGAAAAAGCTAATGACATCATCATTAGGCCAGCAGACAAAGGCGGAGGAATAGTGGTAATGAATAAAAGTGACTACAATGCAGAATTAAACCGCCTAGTTGAAGATAAGGAGACTTATACTAAACTAAAAGGGGTGATCTTGTCAAGAAATTAGAAGCAATGCTCACTAAAAAGATAAAGAAGGCACAAAAAGATGGTATTCTTGATAAGAAAGAGGCCAGATCTTTAATACCGGATGTACCAAAGATGCCAATAATCTACCATAATCCTAAAATACATAAAAGTTTGAACAACCCACCAGGACGGCCCATTATCAATGGAGTGGAGTCTCTATACTCTAGAGTGGGGGAGTATGTGGATTACTATCTCCAACCACTGGCACAGGGCTGTCTTGCATCTTTGAAAGACAGTAGAGATCTCATGAACCAGATTACAAATATACAATTGTCAGATAGCACGATACTGGCCAGTATAGACATTAACTCTCTATACACAAACATCAAGCAGAGAGATGCCAGCAAAGCTGTTGAATGGGCCTTGAAGAAGGATGGTAAACTCCCACAACAACAAATACATGTTTTATTAGACATTTTAAATATGGCCATGCAAAACAACTATTTTTGGCACAATGGACAATATTATAATCAGACCAAGGGAGTTGCCATGGGGGCTAAATATGCCCCCACTGTAGCAAACTTGTTCATGAGTAAATGGGAAGAGGAATCCATTTTTAATAGACCCCACCCCTCTCTAATTAAGTATAAAAGATACATTGACGATATTTTTATTATCTGGGAGGGGTCGCAAGAGGGTTTTATAGATTTTATTACAAGTATTAATAATAATATTTATGGGATCTCTTTTACAGAAAATTTTAATTCGAGTGAGGTAAATTATTTGGGTTTGAAAATTTTTAAAAATGGCCCCCAGTCGTTTACAAAATCTATTTTAAAGGTACCGATCAGAATAGTTATATTCCTACTAGTAGTGGGCACCACCCACAATGGATCTCAGCAGTTCCGAAAGGCCAGCTGCTAAGAATTAAAAGAAATTGTAATCAAGAAACAGACTTTGAAGAGCAATCGGAGGTACTAATCAAGAGATTCATTGAGAAAGGTTATAAGAAATCTAAATTAGAAAAAGTAAAAAGACAGGTTAAGAATACAGATAGAGCAGGACTGCTGGCCAGTAAACCTAAATCAGTAAAAACATTTGATATTGCCTTCTGCACTGAATTCAACCAACAATACCGACAGGTGAAAAAGAGCATTAAGAAACATTGGGGTATTTTATTAAGAGACCCTGTGTATAAAGAAATTTTGCCAAATAAACCTAAATTTATCTACAGGAGATCACCTATTTTAAAAGACAGGATAGTAAAAAGTATACCCAATCCCCCTAAGAAATTGGTAATCTTTCTGGACCAAACAGGTTTTTACAAATGCGGCAGATGCGTGGCTTGCAAAACCTGTTATAAAGATAGGAGGAGAAATATCAAAAAATTTGAATCATGGACTACGAAAAAGAATTATGAAATATCTCAGTTTATTTCTTGTAGAAGTACACATGTTACTTATCTTTTACAATGTGAGTGCGGCCTGCAATACGTAGGCCGCACAACCAGAGAACTGAGAGTGAGACTCAGGGAACATATAAGTAACATAAAAAAGGGCTTTCGTAAGCACAGCTTGTCGAACCATTTTAGAATGTTTCATAATAGAGATCCTACTAAAATGATTTTTTGCGGAATAGACAAGATTAGTCCACATTGGAGAGGGACACACATGGAAAGGGCAGTATCCCAAAACGAAACATGGTGGATACAGCAGCTTAAGAGTATGATGCCTGCAGGTCTTAATGTAGAGCTTGATATTTAATTGTTTTATCAATAATTTTTAATATTTATATTTTTAATGATTTTTAAGATAATTTATTTATGGATACCAAGTGACTGAGAAACTAAGAGTGGGTTTATAATATTTTAGAATGTTGGCGGTGACATATTAATTACTATTTATTATATATATTAAAAATGTGGATATTATTGTGTATATTTAATGTATTTTTGTTACACTGTTGATGCATATTTGTCAATCAAGTACTCATTATGGTAGTTTATATGGAGACACTATAGCTGACTATATATATATATATATATATATATAGTTATCTTATGAATATAATAATAAAGGATTTAGTGACAGAGTATTTATGTATTTATATAATATTTATGATTATGTATTTATATATACTTCCTTTTAGTAATATAGTCCGTAATCTATGCTTCCGCTTTGAGTATAGGAATAGTAGTATAGGTGCACTAATATCTCAGAGGAAAAGGAAGTGATTTAGAATAGGAGTCCCAAGATGGAGGTATAGAGCTTCCGGTCTCTCCAGGTGATTGTAGTAATGAGTAAGTGAGTGATAAATAAATAGTGGTACGTAAGCATGACGCATTCGCTTTTGAAAATGCTCTGATTGGCGGAGCGAAATGCGTCAAGCCGTCTGACTTACGTACTACGCAATTTCCAGTTTCCGGTTTATGCGGGTGGAACGCACGGCCATTGTTTGGCGTCCCGCACAGGGAAATACGAATGCTGACTGTTGACTGCAACATTGTAAGTGTATTCTTTTTAGCGTGTGAATAAAGAGTTTAAACATATTGCACGATGAAGGCTATTCTTTTTTCATGTTAACCGTGCATGGATAAGCGATCCTGGATGGTGTTAGTTGGAGAGTGCTCTGGTTTATATCGATGCTTGGTGACTTCCCTTGATCCCAACCAGTGAGAATTATCTTATAAGACTCATATATAACCATTGTCTGGTAAGTAGGGGACCGAGAGGGGAGCACCTGATTGCACTTTGAGAGCATCGGCACTTTGGATGTCTTTTCTTGGCAAAGCGAGCACTGAGCACTTTTTCTGAGGAGTTGTTTTTGCACAGAGACTGGCACCTAGCACTTTGGATTATTATATGTATTTTATATCTTATTTAATCACCTGAGCACTGGACACTTTATTATTGAATTATTGAATTTATACTGTGTAGCACACATTCTTGACATTTATTTATGAGAAATGTTATTTATTTATTTAAGAAAACAATGTATTGTTAATTTATCACTATAATATACCTTTATTTACAACAAGCACAGATTAAAATTAGTGAGGTTGAGACATCTATTGGTATATTGAAAGAAATATAGTATACGGAGCAGCGCTGATACATAATTTTATTCCCTGCCTTATTGTCATATCGGTAAGATTTTGCCTTCAATGGGCAGATGGAGTTATTGTGTTGTTTAACTAGCAGGGACCGTAAGGACTGTCTGGCCTTGAATAGTTGTTCACAAATTGTCGTGGAGGTATTTAGGTATTTTTCTTATTAACATTTTCTAAAGCTTGTATAAAGGAAAGTATGTCGTCCCATCTGTTTAGATACAGTGGGGATCGAAAGTTTGGGCACCCCAGGTAAAAATTTGTATTAATGTGAATAAAAAAGCCAAGGAAAGATGGAAAAATCTCCAAAAGGCATCAAATTACAGATTAGACATTCTTATAATATGTCCACAAAAGTTAGATTTTATTTCCATCATTGACACTTTCAAAATTACAGAAAACCAAAAAAATGGCGTCTGCAAAAGTTTGGGCACCCTGCAGAATTTATAGCATGCACTGCCCCCTTTGCAAGGCTGAGACCTGCCAGTGTCATGGATTGTTCTCAATCATCGTCTGGGAAGACCAGGTGATGTCAATCTCAAAGGTTTTAAATGCCTGGACTCATCTGACCTTGCCCCAACAATCAGCACCATGGGATCTTCTAAGCAGTTGCCTAGAAAACTGAAACTGAAATTAGTTGATGCTCACAAAGCTGGAGAAGGCTATAAGAAGATAGCAAAGCGTTTTCAGATGTCAATATCCTCTGTTTAGAATGTAATTAAGAAATGGCAGTCGACAGGAACAGTGGAAGTTAAAGCAAGATCTGGAAGACCAAGGAAAATATCAGACAGAACAGCTCGCAGGAGTGTGAGAAAAACAATTCAAAACCCACGTTTGACTGCACGATCCCTCCAGAAAGATCTGGCAGACACTGGAGTTGTGGTACACTATTCCACTATAAAGGGATACTTGTACAAATATGGTCTTCATGGAAGAGTCATCAGAAGAAAACCTCTTCCAAGTCCTCACCACAAAAATCAGCATTTGAACTTTGCAAATGAACATATAGAAAAGCCTGATGCATTTTGGAAACAAGTAGGGATGCACCGAAATGAAAATTTTGGGCCGAAAATGCAGGATGCCCTTGGCCGAAAACCAAAACCGAAAATCACTTTTTCCCCCAAATAATTTTAAATATAATAAATACACCAAAAACAGGCAGCGACGTACACCTGTCGCTGCCACCCTGTCACAGTATATGTACTGTGACGGGTTGGCAAGTGGTTAATTTAATTACCAATGGTACTTGTATTATGCAGCATGAGGGGGTTAATGTATTGTCACTGCTGGTCACTGATACATTAGTGACCAACCAGTGGCAGTTAATTAACCCCTTTGTGCTGCATTAGTGCAACCAGTATCAGTGTTAATTAACACTGGTTGCACTGATACTGGTTGCACTAATGCAGCACAAAGGGGTTAATTAACTGCCACTGGTTGGTCACTTATGCAGTAGTGACAATACATTAACCCCCTCATGCTGCATATTACTAATACCAATGGTAAGCTCGCCTCAGAATCACCTACCCCCCCCCCGCCCCGCCGCCGCTTCAGCGTCCCTCTCCTACTCACTCAGCTCCTCCGGTGTCCATTATTCAAAAGACGCGCCTCTGGCCAGCCGCCCGCCTCCCAGTGTCACTACTACTGCGATCTGTACATGAATGAACTGACACACCGGGCGGGAGGGCGGGCGAGCGGCCGCTAATAGCTGTCACTATGTGAGCCTTCATTTCACTTCAAATCCCTGTCAGTGGCACGATGTAAATTAATTAACTGACACTCCGGGCGGGGGGAGCGACCGCTAATAACTATAACTATGTGAGCCTTCACTTCCCTGTCAGTGGGACTGTGTGTGAATGAACTGACCTGACACCGGGCGGGAGGGCGGGGGGGGGGAGCGGCCGCTAATAACTATAACTATGTGAGCCTTCACTTCCCTGTCAGAGGAGATACATGCCTGACAGGGAAGTGAAGGCTCACATAGTTATAGTTATTAGCGGCCGCTCCCTCCCGCCCGGAGTGTCATTCATGTACATCGTGCCGCTGACAGGGAATTGAAGTGAAGTTAAGGCTCACATAGTGACAGCTATTAGCGGCCGCTCGCCCGCCCTCCCACCCGGTCTGTTAGTTCATTAATGCACAGATCGTTAATTTCAGCATTGTTAACCCATTTTCGGCCGAAATGGGATAGGCCAATTTTAAGGCCAAAAATTTCAGTGGCCGAAATTTCGGTGCGTCCCTAGAAACAAGTTCTGTGGACCGATGAGGTTAAAATTTAACTTTTTGGCTGGAATGAGCAAAGGTACTTTTGAGGAAGAAGGGCACAGATTTTAATGAAAAGAACCTCTGTTCAACTGTTAAGCATGGGGGTGGATCAATCATGCTTTGGGGTTGTATTGCAGCCAGTGGCACAGGGAACATCTCATGAGTAGAAGGAAAAATAGATTCAATAAAAATTCAGCAAATTTTGGATGGTAACTTGATGCCATCTGTGAAAAAGCTGAAGTTAAAGAGAGGATGGCTTCTACAAATGGATAATGATCCTAAACACACCTCGAAATACATGGGGGATTACATCAAGAGGCGTAAAGGTTTTGCCATGGCCTTCACAATCTCCTGACCTCAACATAATTGAAAATCTATGGATAGACCTTAAAAGAGCAGTGCGTGACAGACAGCCCAGAAATCTCAAAGAACTGGAATACTTTTGTAAGGAAGAATGGGCAAAGATACCTCAAACAAGAATTGAAAGACTCTTGGCTGGCTACAAAAAGCGTTTACAAGCTGTGATACTTGCCAAAGGGGGCAGAACAAGATATTAACTCTGCAGGGTGCCCAAACTTTTGCAGACGCCATTTTTTTGTTTTCTGTTATTTTGAAAGTGTAAATGATGAAAATAAAATCTAACTTTTGTTGACATATTATAAGAATGTCTAATCTGTAATTTGATGCCTTTTGGAGATTTTTCCATCTTTCTTTGGCTTCTTCTGTCAAGATATGAAAATATATGAAGAGCATATCGTTCTATATCGTTACAGTGCATTGCGAAAGTATTCGGCCCCTTGAACTTTTCAACCTTTTGCCACATTTCAGGCTTCAAACATAAAGATATAAAACTGTAATTGTTTTTGAAGAATCAACAAGTGGCACACAATCATGAAGTGGAATGAAATTTATTGGATATTTCAAACTTTTTTAACAAATAAAAAACTGAAAAATTGGGCGTGCAAAATTATTCAGCCCCCTTAAGTTGATACTTTGTAGCGCCACCTTTTGCTGCGATTACAGCTGTAAGTCGCTTGGGGTATGTCTCTATCAGTTTTGCACATCGAGAGACTGAAATTTTTGCCCACTCCTCCTTTCAAAACCGCTCGAGCTCAGTGAGGTTGGATGGAGAGCGTTTGTGAACAGCAGTTTTCAGGTCTATCCACAGATTCTCGATTGGATTCAGGTCTGGACTTTGACTTGGCCATTCTAACACCTGGATATGTTTATTTGTGAACCATTCCATTGTAGATTTTGCTTTATGTTTTGGATCATTGTCTTGTTGGAAGACAAATCTCCGTCCCAGTCTCAGGTCTTTTGCAGACTTTATCAGGTTTTGTTCCAGAATGGTCCTGTATTTGGCTCCATCCATCTTCCCATCAATTTTAACCATCTTCCCTGTCCCTGCTGAAGAAAAGCAGGCCCAAACCATGATGCTGCCACCACCATGTTTGACAGTGGGGGTGGTGTGTTCAGGGTGATGAGCTGTGTTGCTTTTACGCCAAACATAACGTTTTGCGTTGTTGCCAAAAAGTTTGATTTTGGTTTCATCTGACCAGAGCACCTTCTTCCACATGTTTGGTGTGTCTCCCAGGTGGCTTGTGGCAAACTTTAAACTACACTTTTTATGGATATCTTTAAGAAACGGCTTACTTCTTGCCACTCTTCCATAAAGGCCAGATTTGTGCAGTATACGACTGATTGTTGTCCTATGGAAAGAGTCTCCCACCTCAGCTGTAGATCTCTGCAGTTCATCCAGAGTGGGCCTCTTGGCTGCATCTCTGATCAGTCTTCTCATTGTATGAGCTGAAAGTTTAGAGGGACCGCCAGGTCTTCGTAGATTTGCAGTGGTCTGATACTCCTTCCATTTCAATATAATTGCTTGCACAGTGCTCCTTGGGATGTTTAAAGCTTGGGAAATCTTTTTGTATCCAAATCTGGCTTTAAACTTCTCCACAACAGTATCTCAGACCTATAAACTGTTAACTATAAACTGTTAACAAGATGGCACTATACACCATCAAAATTGCATGCTATGTTTCCCTCACAATCACCACTGTGTTGGAGAAAATGCGGCCAAGTGGCAACCCATGCACATATATGGTGGCTGTGTCCATTTATAAAACCATACTGGGAAAATATTTTGGCTGCTATAATGAGGATAACGGGCTCCCCCTTACTGAGAGACCCCTGGACGGTTCTTTTTCACTGTACAGTAAAGCCCTTAAAATTATATAAACATTCTATTTTACCCCATCTACTTAATGCAGCAAAGGCCTTGATACCACCTAGATGGGGAAATCCAGAACCACCTACATTCCGCCAGTGGTGTCGAAAGGTTGACTCTGTGGCATTGATGGAGGACCTTACCCATATTTCAAGGGGACAGGTAGATAGGGGCCAAAAAATTTGGGTTAAATGGAGAGAATTTAAAACTAATCTACATTCAGAGTAAACGATTACCCCCCAGTTTGGGGAAAGTATGTTCTAGACATCAATGGAAAATACATAGTGTAAGATTGCATGCTATTATCTCCCCGTCGCCAATGATTGATATAGTTAAAGGTTTGGGTATGCTTGAAAGGTTTAAAACATTTATAACAAGATACACTGGAACTTCCCCTTCCTTTTTTTTTTTTCCCCTCTCTTTGTATATGCTTGCATTTGTTTTTGTTTATATTTTTATGTGTTTGATTTTGTTTTTGTATATTGCATAATGTTGGAAAATCAATAAAAACGTATTAAAAAAAAAAAAATCTCGAACCTGCCTGGTGTGTTCCTTGTTCTTCATGATGCTCTCTGCGCTTTAAACGGACCTCTGAGACTATCACAGTGCAGGTGCATTTATACGGAGACTTGATTACACACAGGTGGATTCTATTTATCATCATTAGTCATTTAGGTCAACATTGGATCTTTCAGAGATCCTCACTGAACTTCTGGAGAGAGTTTGCTGCACTGAAAGTAAAGGGGCTGAATAATTTTGCACGCCCAATTTTTCAGTTTTTTATTTGTTAAAAAAGTTGGAAATATCCAATAAATTTCGTTCCACTTCATGATTGAGTCCCACTTGTTGATTCTTCAAAAAAAATTACAGTTTTATATCTTTATGTTTGAAGCCTGAAATGTGGCAAAAGGTCGAAAAGTTCAAGGGGCCGAATACTTTCGCAATGCACTGTATATAGTCAAAGAGTCCCCTTTAATATACTAAAGAATATATTCTTCTAAATGTTTAGAACTCTAGTTGGTATTTAATAGCTGTGTCCCAGTTCCAGATGGTATGAAATGTTCTGCCAAAGTTATAAGATTCCCGGAAAGAGATGTTTACGTAAAAAGCCCCTAATCAATCTTTTTTAATTGTCAGACTAACCTGTCACTCGACGCCCTTGTTGGGTCAAGATGACCCTATGTGTAATAGGGATTTACCACAAGGAATGTATTGTTATCCGCCTAGATTGTATTGTTAAATCTTGTGTAATATTGTGAAACTGTGTAATATATAACTCGGGCTTGTGCCCGTTTATGTACTATAAAAGCTCTGTAACCATTGTAATCTGGGTCACATATCTGGAGGTTGTGGTCTGCTGTTTGGCTGTATGGCGTATACTCTAAGTAAACATATGGAGACGAATGCAAACCTGATTGGCGTAGATGTCCTTTATTTCTTTTTTTTTTTTAACAAATTATTTTTTATTGATTTTTTAAAGAATAACATGACAAAGTGTACAAACAGTAGAATAGTCATACATAGGAACATGGGGGTAAAATCAGATAACAACAAAAGCATGAGATAACAAGTAATGCTATCCATCGTAGGGGGAGAACAAAACCAGTGGGATCTCTCTGTACGACTCAAAGATGTAAGTTACATAACAAAACAGAAAACAGTGTGCATTATTAAAGATAAGGCAACAGCGCACCCTAGTGGTCAATGTTAGGAGGGCAGAAATTATGCATCATGTTTAAATTCCTGCCATGGCTTCCAAAATTGGCCTATTCTATGTGAAGAACCTTCTTTTAAGGCCATCAAGCGTTCATACATGTGAACTTCCTGATGAAGCCTGGTTACTTCATATAGTTCAGGGACCTCAGCAGATTTCCAGTGTCTCTTCAACACTGCTCTGGCCGCAAACATAATTTGCATGCTGATAGGTCTAATAGAGCTGTGTATCAGTTCACTCCCTTTACTTAAAATCGCAAGGGCCGGATTCTTTTTAAGTAAGTTACCTGTAACACTTGCAATCAATTGGAAAACGGCCGCCCAAAAGCTTTTGACATGTAGACATGTCCATGCCATGTGAAGAAGCGTGCCCACTTGAGCCCCACATCGCCAACATTGGGCTGAGGTTTGTTTGGAGAATTTTGCAATTAGATGTGGCGTAAGGTACCATCTCTGGTGGAATTTTTGAGCAGATTCCCAGTAATTTGCACACCTGGTGTATTTAAGGTTGTTGCGGATGGCCTTAGTCCATTGATCTGCAGTGAATGTTGAATTTAAGTCCCTTTCCCATTTAATCATTTGTGGGGTTTTTACAAAAATCGATTTCATTTGCAATAAATTGTATAGGACCGATATACCTTTCACCTTGGGACAGGACGTATTCCAAAAATTCCATGCTACAGTGGGCACCCGAGTATGAGTATGAGTATGAGGTATCGATTTTAAAATGTGCCGGAGTCTCCATATATGTAAATCTGACTGGGGCAGGTGGAAGCGGGATACAAGGGAGGCAAAGGGGGCTATAGTGCCCTGAGTAAATATGTCTGCCAATGATGAGATACCCTTGTGAGTCCACATATTAAGGTTAACATCTTGTGTCAGGAATTGTAGTGACTCCAAAGGGATCAGTATCTGTGTGGATTCCTGAGGGTTTGTGGTTTGCGTAATCAGAGTTTTCCAAGCCTCCAGAGAGGGATAGATGAGTGGATGGGGAGCAATGTGAAGGGGGGCTGAGGTGGCACTAATTAGGAGTAAGTTTCTCAGTGTATTTGGGGATACATGAGCAGATTCTAGGTTGGTCCAGTTTTTAGTGTTTGGAGGTAAGAACCAATATCGTAATAGGTCTAGGAGGGACGCCGTATAGTAATCTTTAAAAATAGGTACACTCATGCCACCCACCATTTTAGATTTCATCAGGAGCTTACAGTTGGCTCTAGGTCGTTTATCAGCCCAAATAAAACCGTTAATGAGGGATTGTAATTTGCGGAAATAGGAGTTTGGGATACGAACTGGTAGCGTTCTAAAATAGTATAGTGTTTTTGGGAGAAGAAGCATTTTCACCGCCGCCAGCCGACCCGACCAAGACATGAAAAATTTCCTCACCCTGTTTATTTCCGAGCGCACATCGTTTAGCAGTGGCCAGAAGTTGGCACTGAAAATGTTGGAGATATCCGGGGTAAGTCGGACACCTAAATATGTTGTGTTCCACGGCCCATGGGAAAGGGAATCTGTGCTGCAGTATACGTTTGGATTTGTCATCAATACCAAGCCCCAGAATCTGTGACTTCGTGGCATTAACTTTGTAGTAGGAAATAGCATTAAATTGCTGTAGCACCTCGTATGCTGCCTGGAGGGAGTGGATGGGATCTGTTAGAGTAATAATTACGTCATCAGCAAATAATGATATTTTATGATGAGTATCCTTGGATGTGATGCCTCTTATGTTGGGGTCAGATCTGATTTTTGCTGCTAGCGGCTCCATTACAAGATCGAAGATCAGGGGGGATAATGGGCATCCCTGACGCGTCCCGTTCGTGATTGTAAAGAGTGAAGAATACATGCCATCACATAGCACGTGCACTGAGGGGGACGAGTAGAGGGCCAGAATGGCTGAACTAAAAAAGCCATGGAAGCCAAACTTATGTAGGACTTGGGTCATGTATCCCCAGTGAACCCTGTCGAAGGCCTTCTCTGCATCCAAGCTCAGGAGCAGAGAAGGCCAACGTTGTGACCGGGACAGATGAATCAAGTTGAGCATCCGTCTGGTAGCATCCGGGGCTTGGTGACCCGAGACAAAACCCACCTGGTCCATGTGAACCAAAGTGGGCAGTATCGTGGCCAGGTGGTTGGCAATCATCTTAGCATATAATTTACCATCTACATTGAGTAGAGAAATCGGCCTAAAATTTTGAGGCGCATTGGGGGGTTTCCCCGGTTTAGGCAGGGTAACTATGGTGGCCGTCAGCATTTCCTGGGGGAAATTTGTGCGAGCTGCGGCTTCCGTGAAAACCGACAGCAAGTGCGGAGTCAGAAGGGGGTGAAATGTCTGAAAGTATTCCGCCGAGAATCCATCTGGACCGGGGCCTTGTTTTTAGGTAGGGAGCGTATAGTGTTGTGTAGCTCTGACTGAGTGAACGGTGAGTTTAAGAGATCTAAGTCCTGGGGAGTCAGTGAAGGTAGGGACAATGTGCTGAGAAAATCATTGATTTTAGCAGGATCTGGTTGAGTGACAGTCGGATCCGATTGGAGATTGTACAAGGCGCTATAGTAAGTACAAAAGGCCTCGGCAATTTTTTTAGGGTTGGATACTTGTTTGCCCGATTTGGGATCTGTTATAGAGGGGATCTTTTGTTTGGCTTGTTTTTCTTTAAGCTGAGAGGCCAGCAATTTTCCAGCCTTGTTGCCGTATCTATAGGATTGGGCTTTTAGGAATCTAAGATTGCGGCCGTGGTTGTCAATTAACAGTAAACGAAGGTCATGTCTGGCTTTGAATAATTTATCTGCAACTGGAGCCGATGGGGATGTTTGGTGTCGTTTTTCCAAGTCACGGATTTCTGCAAGGAGGTTATTTAAGTTTTGGTTTTCTGTTTTCTCACCCTACTGCTAATTTGGATTAGGACGCCTCTGAGAACCGCCTTATGAGAGTTCCAGAGGACAAAAGGGTAATTTACGGAGGGGGCATTTAAAGAAATATATTCGGTGATGGCAGAGGATATGTCCTGAAAGTATTGGGGGTTCAAGAGTATAGAAAGGTCATTGCGCCATCTGTTAGCTCGTGTCACGGTTTGGGTAACGCCTACAGAGATAGAGATAGGGGCGTGATCTGACCAAGTGATATTGTGGACCACAGACTTAGAGACTTTTTAAAGGAGAAATTTGTCTACTAAAAACATATCTATCCTTGAGTAAATCTGGTGGACTTGGGAGTAATGGGTAAAATCTTTTTCCGTGGCATGATGGCATCTCCAAACGTCAAGGAGGGTGGAGTCTAAGAGAAATTTTTTAAGGGTTGGCCTTTGTTTCTTGGCCGTACTATCTAAGTCCGAATCATGGATAACATTGAAATCCCCACATAAAATGAAGTATCCTTGACGCTTGGAGCTTACCAGTTTCCATATTTTCTTCAAACTAGTGAGCTGTCGGTTATTAGGTAAATATACATTGACCAGGGTGTATAAGCTGTTGTTAATTTTTCAGATTAAAACAATATATCGACCTCCAGGGTCGCAGTAGGTGTCTATCTGCCGAAAGGAGACTGTGTCTCTGATGGCTGTTGCAGTACCTCCTCTTTTCTTAGGAGAGTTAGAGCAATAGATATGGGGAAATTTAGAATTCTGGAATGGGGAGGATTGGGAGACCGGAAATGAGTCTCCTGTAGGCAGAGGACATCGCAGTTTAAGCGTTTGGCTTCATGCCATACCATACTACGTTTAGCTGGACTATTCAAGCCCTTCACGTTCATAGAGGAAACAGTAAAGGCCATGTTTGCAAACCATAATATATCAGAACAACAAGTAGTTAATACCTGACCACAAGAGGATCTGTAGTATTTGCACAGGTAATTGGTAACTAAGGCAGCAACAGTTCTGAGTTAAGAGAACTTTTCAGTCAATATCCTTCCAAAGGGACGATGGGTAGAAGATCCGGTGCGCTGTAGGAAGAGAAAAAAAAAATAGAGAACAACAACAAAACAATAACACTATTTGTCTCAACACTTCAGAAATCGAGAGACAGGAAATAAAAAGAGACGATTCCAAGAAATCTGGGCGGATCTATGCCGCTGAACTATGGGGGTTGCAGGAACAAAGGCATGGAGCCAGAGGCCCTCCGGAACGATGGGTATCTTCGTAGGCGTGAAGGCACAGGATCAGCCAGAGTCACAGTGACTACCTCGAGCCCTGGACGGACCTGCAGAAGAGGGTCGGGGGGAGGGTTTTGGGTCCAGAATCTTCCATTCTCTTAAATATCGAAGGCCTTCTTGTAAGGAAGAGATGACAAATGTGGAGTTAGCCTTCGTAACCAGCAGCTTAGCAGGGTAGAGCCATCGGTAGGTGATATGGTGGTTGTAGAGCGGCTTTGTGATGGAGGCCAGTTGGCATCTCTAATTCATTGTAAAGGCGGATAAGTCCGCAAAAAATGACAGTTCCGTCATACACTCCGGGATCGTCTCCTTGTTTCTAGCTACTGTGAGCAACTTCTCCTTGATGTGGAAAAAGTGTATCCTGGCAATAGTGTCCCTGGGAGCATGTTCAGGAACATGCTGTGGCTTTGATCCAATTCAGCTCGTCATCTCTGTTGTTGTGAGAATCCACCATTTCGTTGAAGGTTGTCGCAAATTCTTCCATTTTGTCTTCAATATGTGTGACCCTTTGAGAGACTGCATTTACTTCTGAATGAAAGTTACTTGCCAGGGAGAGGATATCAGCCTGCAGGGTGGACCGCACGGACACTAGCATGTCCTTTAATGTAGTATCCAGTACCGGTTGGTTGAGCGCGGGGAACTCTGTTATAGAATCTTGTATTTCCCTGGTTGTTCAAGGGAGGGGGAAGTGTTCTCTCCAGTCCCCTTAGTGCAGTCTATCTATAGCTCCAGCCTAGATTTGGCCGGGCTAGAGGTTCTGATGAAGCACCAGACTTGGGGCCTGCTATGGTGGAGTGAAGCTGGGGACCCCTGGGGGGAATGAGTAGATGGAGATGGCCACGTTTGTGGTGAGTTGTGAGGAGTACACACCAGATTTTTGGAAGTTGAAGTGGCGAGGGTTATGGAAGAAGTCTGTCATCTTCCCGCGATTGCGGGATCCTTTCCTTTTTGTGGAGGCCATAATTGTAGAGATTCAGAAAGGAGGTACACGTAGAAAACTTTGTATAGGCAATCTGATCCTGTGCAAGCAATAAGAAATCCGGCGAGCCTATCTTTGAGGTCGTCACATCATACGTTAAAACTCACACGGCAGGAGTATATAAGAGGCAATAGTAAAAGCAAGGCACGTAGGTTAACTATTTACCCACTCAGTAGAAGGTGGTTATGGATTACAAACAGAGTGCTGTAAAGCTCCAGCAGCAGAATGCAAGGCTGTGAATAGGTGCAATGTTCTGCAGGCAGCACAGCTCAGGTAACAATCTGTGCAGGATTTAAGTGAATCACACTAAAGCTGTGGATGGTATCGGTAATGTTAATGGGCACTGCAGAAGCTGTATCTGATCTTGCTGCTTATGGGTCCGAGGCTCTAAAGGTGGGAAGGGAGGGATGAGCCGCATGATCCTTCCTTGTATATGACCATGCTGTATGTGATGTTAGGGATGCAGTAGGCCCAGAGATGCCCCCAGGGAGATGCTCTGCAGTTTACAAGGCTGTATGATGGCGCTGGGCCTAGGCCAAGATGGCGGTCGCGGCCGTGGAAAAAGGAGCCTCGGAAGTAGAAACTCAGCAGCGGTGGTAGCGGGCTGCTGGCCTGGAATATCTCAGGCCGTATGTAGTGTTGAGGCCTACCTTCCTCCACGATACCAGTCCTGGGTCGCAAGAGACCAGGCTCCGGCGGGCGCACAGGTGGCGGAACTGCAGGTATAGGCCGGATCCGCTCCCAGATTCTCCAAATACAGATATGGGGCACTTCTGTTAGCAAAGGACGATGTGGCGGTGAAGTTTTGGGCCATTTCTTGTGCAGAGGGAGATGGATGGCAAAGGAATGTAGATCTTATAGCAGGTGCTCCCGATGTCCTTTATTTCAAGGCTCAACATAACATTGGTGACCCCGACGGGATCTGTGGGGTGAATTTTCAGGTAGACCTTAATGTTCTTTTTGCTCTACAGGAAAATTCACCCCACAGATCCACTGGGTCTACAAAGAGGACGTTTTGTGGACAAGATGGTCTGTGGATAAGAAAGACAAGCTGATTGCTCCCCAACTCTATTTCCTTCATTGTTTGCTTTGAGCGATGGGCCTTGCCATGTCTCAACAGGAGGGATGTGTCGGGTTGTGAACAAACAGTGGTGGGCACCAGGTTTTTCTACATATGCTGCTAAACAGGTTAGTGCATGTGATGTGTGCCAAATGCATAAACCAGTGCCTACTCCTATGAAACACATTCTGCATACCGAGGAGCCGTTTCAAATTGTGTAGATTGACTTCTGAGATTGTGGCCGATTCAGGAATCTTTTGGTTTGCCTGGACCAGTTTTTGGGCTGGGTGGAGACTTACCCAACTGTGAATAATGATGCCAGAACAGTATTCAAGTGTCTTACTAGAGAATTGATTCCCAGGTTTGGTATAGGAGCTGTGATCTCTTCAGACAGAGGTACACACTTTGATAAAAAACTCATGGCAGAGGTAGTAGATATTACACATTCCTTATAGACCACAGACTAGTGGGATGGTGGAACGCAGTAATCAAACCCTAAAAAGGTATCTGGCCAAGATGACTACTAATGGAAAAAGTACATGGGTAGAAACATTGCCCATAGCCCTAGCATCCATTAGGACTACCCCTAAGGAGAAACATGGATTATCACCTTTTGATATATTGTTTGAGCGTCTGCCTAAGAGACTTCCTACAGCTTCTATAACATCAGAAACAGTGACTTTAATAAATGGTCAAGACGCTATGATAGACTATGTACGCAATTTGGCAAAAGGTGTTTTCTAATACTTTTTCCAAAGCAGGACAACCAGTGGACCCAAGTGAAAGGACTCATGGATTAAATTCTGGAGAGTGGGTGTACATCAGGAATCACACCCCCAGGACCACTATGCCTCTCTGGGGTATTGTCCTGAGCGGAGGAGCTTTGATGTGGATCACAGTCATAATGTACGAATAGACACATATGAAAACAAAGGGTAAGATACGTGATACCTTTTCCCTAAATGCTACTGTAATGACTGAAAAATTGCATATTAGCACAGGACCTGAATCTGAGCAACAGCTGAAGAGAGATCTACATGCTAAATTGGGAGAACCGTTCCATAATTCCTTTGTGTCTATGCAACTATAGGCGGCCGAGAAATTGGAAGTGTTGGATATGCACACATGCACCAATCTCACATAAGACTCTGCCCTTGTTAGGCATACCTAGTACACTAGCCGAAATAAAAGACGGTGCTCATTTTAGAGACATTTGTGCCTGGAACATGGTATATGAGTGACAATGAATTTAAAGAGACACAACTGCATAAAATCCCTGCCCATTTCTTCAAAAGAGACCTTACTGAGCAAATTGTCCCTGGACAAGTGGATTATGATAATGGTAAGAATACTGAAGCTGACGCTGAAAAAAAAAAAAAAACTAACCTTGAAATACCCCTATTTCATGCAACCAAAAACACAGGCCCAGAAGAAGATGATGATGATACAGACATTGAATCCCATGATAAAGAAATAAAACCATTATTTTCCATACCTTGGGTAAATAGGTGTTGTATTAAAAAGGCTTTCAGTTTCATTATAGATTTAGCTGATCTGATGGATAATATTACTGCTTTATACAACAGGAATTTCATATTCAGATGATTAAAAAGGAGGTTTTGCAACACCGGCTGGTTTTGGATTACCTTACTGCCAGTCAGGGTGGAATGTGTACTGTAGTGGGGACGGCATGCTGCAATTACATAGTAAATGATACAAAAGCTGAAGATGCCATCATTTCACATGTAGAAAGGGCGCAGCAATTGAAATTTGGTTTTCGCAAAGAACATACCGAAACCGCTTGGATCAAAGGTAGTTGGAAGAGCTGGCTCTCCTGGCTAAACCCTAGCAACTGGTTTACTGGTATTGGTGGGTGGTTTGCAGGTATATTGCATGGTATTCTATATATTGTTGGAATTATAGTGCTGATACTCCTCATAATCAAATGTGTACCAATGCTATGGAAATGTTGCTTGAAAATGACTTCAAATACTTGTGATGATTGTACTGGTTCTTTTGAGACCACAAGGTCTCGAGTGAAAACTGCTTGTCAAATGGTTGCCCGCATACCTGGAGTACAACGTAACGACACAGAAGAAGTTTTAAATTCAATTTAGATGAATACCAAAGAATTCTAACCACAGGAGGGAATGTCAAGATATGAAAATATATGAAGAGCATATCGTTATATATCATTATATAGTCAAAGAGTCCCCTTTAATATACTAAAGAATATATTCTTCTAAATGTTTAGAACTTTAGTTGGTATTTAATAGCTGTGTCCCAGTTGTGTTCCAGATGGTATGAAATGTTCTGCCAAAGATATAAGATTCCCGGAAAGAGCTGTTTATGTAAAAAGCCCCTAATCAATCTCTTTTAATTGTCAGACTAACCTGTCATTTGACGCCCTTATTGGGTCAAGATGACCCTATGTGTAATAGGGATTTACCACAAGGAATGTATTATCATCCGCCTAGATTGTATTGTGAAATCTTGTGTAATATTGTGAAACTTTGTGTAATCTGTAACTTCTGCTTGTGCCCGTTTATGTACTATAAAAGCTCTGTAACTAATGTAATCTGGGTCACATATCTGTTGGAGGATATGTGGTCCACTGTATGGCGTATACTCTAAGTAAACATATGGAGACTAATGCAAACCTGATTGGCGTAGATGTCCTTTATTTCAAGGCTCAACATAACATGCACATTAATACAAATTTTTTCCTGGGGTGCCCAAACTTTAGATCACCACTGTAGCTGTTTTTTGTGCTTAGCACTCATTTGAATCAGCAGACCCCATCTATATACTTTGTGGGCATGAAGGGATCAGCAACCAAGACGGTGTTGATGGCAAAATATTCCGTTAGATATGAACTTAGCTTGTTGACATTCTCAGATTGAGACATTATGTAGAGATCATTGCACCATCTAATCGCCCGTGTCTCGGAGCCCATCTGCCCCACACTGATGGAAATGGGGGCGTGATCTGACCATGTTATATAATGAATAATAGACCTGGTAACCTTTTGAAGCAGGAATCTATCAATCAAAAAGGCATCAATATGGGAATAAGAATGGTGCACATTCGAATAAAAGGTATAGTCACGTTCTGATGAATGCTGGCAGCACCATACATCAAAAAGTTCAGATGAGGATAGGAAGTGTGACAAATTCACTTTGCGATAAGGTTTACTAGAGACAGTGGTAAAGTCTAAGTCCTTGGCTGGTGTGGCGTTGAAATCACCACAGATGATGACATGTCCCTGTTTCATTGCAGTGACTCCATATCCTATTTAGGTAGGAGAGCTGTTTTGTGTTGGGCAAGTACACCGAGACCAACGTGAGCCTTTTGTTGTTAATGTCACATATTAGTATAAACAGAACGGCCAGAAGCGTCTAAATGTGTTTCCACTTGCTAAAATTGTACAGTATTCATAACAACAATAGCAACACCGCATTTTTTGCAATTTGGAAAATTAAGGTGTTGAAAGATAGGCGGGTTCTGACATGCAAAATGAGTTTCCTGGAAACACATAACATCAATTTAATTGTTTCCTTCCATGCCAGCTCTTTTTTGTGGGGGCTGTTCAGACCCTTCACATTGAGAGAGGATATGGTAAAAGGCATCGCAGGGGAGGGTATTGGCATGCAGTGAGATTGTGCAAACAAAGGAAAGGAGGTTAGAGAGAGCTATATTGAGCACAGTCACCTGTAATATCCGGTGGCACAGGAAGCGATACCTGGACGTTGGAGACTTGTCAGTAGAGAGGTACTATGATGGCAGTAGTCCGAGAGGGAGCGATCCGTGTTGAGACTCCTCAATGGCTGAGGGAGCAGTGGTAAAATCTGTAACAAGTGCCGACAATACTGCTCTGCTGAGAGAACAAAAAATGCACAGAGGAAGAATAAGGGAGGAAAAGTCAAGAAGAACATAAAAACAAAACAAGGCATTGATTCGTATGCGAATCTGTGCAATATATTTATCGCTAAGGCATGGGGGGAATAGTTTAAAGCAACAATGTGGCCATTCTCCTTGGCCTAGTGCAGCATTAGTATGGTTAGGTCTGAGTAAGCTCCTTGCGGTTAACCCTCATCCGATTCTGAAGAGCGATTAACAGTGGGTTCAGACTTGAGGGGCGCACTGGGCTGCGATTGATCCGGGCCCAATATGCCCCATTCACGAAACAAGCGGATACGCTCCTTGACAGAGGAGACAACATGGGTGGCACCATTTTTGGCGATTAGTAACTTTGCAGGGTAAAGCCAGCGATACGTGATGTCGTGGTTGTTTAAAGGCTTGGTAATAGTGGCCAGTTGTCGTCGTTGTTGTAACATAAAGGCAGAGAGGTCGGCGAAGAACGACAAATCTTGCAGGGCAGGGGACTGGGTCTCGCGTCGTCTTGATATGATAAAAATGGATGTGGACAATGGTGTCTCGTGGCAGATGGGATGGAATATGTTGGGGCTTGGTTAGTCTATGAATGCGATCTATAACAAAATCCTCAAGAGGGGATTCAGGCAGCACCTCCTTAAGGATATCAATGAAGTAAGCTTTTAAATCCTGGGGTTTGACTGATTCCGGGATACCCCAAATTTTAACGTTATTTCTTCTACTTCTATCTTCCAAATCAGCCAGTTTGCACTGCATTTGGAGCATTTCAGAGTCTTTTTCATTGTGCGCATCCACCATATTATTGAAAGTAGTTGTAATTTCTCCCATCTTGCTTTCTATATGAGTAACTCTGTCGGAAACAGCGGTGATATCCAATTTAAATTGGATGGCCAGGGACATGATATCAGCGTGGACAGTGGATCTCAGGGATATCATCATATCCTTAAGTAAAGTGTCCATCACCGTCTGCCCCCTAGTGCGGAAGTCAGAAAGAGAGTCCTGTAATTCCCTGGTAGCATCCAATGAATGGGAAATGGGGCTTACCTCCAGGCTGAGGTTAGTGTCATCATGCCTCCTTGGTTTGCTCTTCACCGGGCCGGAGGAAGACGATGGTGGAGGAGAGTTGCAAGATGTGCTCCCATTGCGGGTTCCTGCCCGTGGAGTCATGGACGGAGCACCATGTGCCCTGCCCGCGAGTCCACCGAAATCGTCGCGGCCGGATGTGCGGTGCTGGTGGGGGAAAAAGTCAGGCATTTTCCTGCTGGCATCTGTATGCGACTGGTGTATATAAAGAACTTAGGGAAGGTTGTAATGGAGCTGCTTGGTGATGGGATTCTACATTGCGGTCATGGAGAGGAGAGATCTATTAGTACATTGTATAATTTATCACAGGCCTAGGCCTGCTGTATGGACCGGATGTATTTCAGCACAGGCAGTACGATGGAAGCTGTCACGGTGCAAATAGCCAGATCTGGGTCTGGGAATGGATGATCCCAAGGGCAAATTGGTGCAGGAGGTGGCCAAAAGGGGTCCTTGCGGCTGGATTTCACAGGGGGCAGGGTGCCAGGTTCCAAGTTGGTGGCCGGAACGTTGAAGGCCTCGAGAGGCCGCTAGTACCACTATCTGTGTCTTCTCCCCACACTCCTGCTTTTTAGAGCGGGTACAGGATGAGATTGTCCCGAGAGAGTACACAGGGTGGCTTACCCAGGGTCCAGAGGTGGGGATGGACGTCCGCGGAGACCGGGCCGAGGAGAGCGGGGTGGCGCGAGGCGGTGGAGTAGGCTTCACACTGAGCGGCAGATGAGTTTCACACTCTGACCCAAACTAAGGGTATCGTCTGGTTTCCGGACACTGTCCTCCACCCGATGGGGCTGGGAAGAGCGACGATGAGGGTGTCTGGGCTGCGATGAATGCAGATTGTCATCGAGGCCGCGGGAGCTCCACTCTGAAAGGTCCAGTCCGGTCGACTTCCGGTCACGCCCCGATATTGGAGACTTTTGATAACTAAGGGTATTGTTATATAACTTTGTCCCCAGTTTCTTCCCTTTTGAATAATAGAGGTGGAAAGTGTGTCATTCTATTGCCGGGATAAACACCGCGAGGTGTATCGGATTAAATTAAATTGTATGCCAAGTAGTGCTGTCCAGTTCATGAACGAATCATTCTTTTGAACCGATTCTTTTCAGTGAACTGGATGACTCGGTTCACCTGACTGAACTGACTCATATGCAGTGGTGTATTTAGGTTTTGTGCTGCCCTAGGCCTGACTAAACTTAGGCACCCCCTAATTTAAATATGACCCACCCCTTTCTGTAAAGGCCACACCCTTTCTTGTTTATGACCCGCCCTGTCATCTGTAAACCACAATTAGTCTATCAGTACCCATCAGTGCAGCCTCTTCAGTTCCCATAAGTTCAACTTCATCAGTGCAGCCTCATTACTGCCCATCAGTGCAGCCTCATCAGTGCAGGTTATCAGTGCAGCCTCATTAGTGCCCATCAGGGCAGTTTATCAGTACCCACCATTACCGCATCATCAGTGGCCATCAGAGCATCATATTAGTGCCTATCAGTGTAGCCTATTAGTGCCCATCAGTGCAGCATACCAGTGCCCATCAGTGCAGCATATCAGTGCCACCTCATCATTACAGCTTATCAGTGCCACCTTATCAGTGCCACCTTATCAGTGGCCATCAGTGCAGCCTTATCAATGCCCATTAGTACAGCCTTAAGTCACTGGATTAGTAAGACTACTCCTTTCTTTTATGATATTTGGACTTGTATTTGCTGCCAATGATTGTAATCATAGATTTATTTCACCTATTTGTATAATGAATAGGAAGTCCATAGTCATTTTACAAATAAGTGAAATAATCAGTGGCAGCAAACACAAGTCCAAATATCTTATAAGATAGGAGTAATCTTACTAATCCAGTGACATTCTTCGATAGCACATATGAGGTGAGCAGCTCCAAAATATTATTGCCATCATATACAATTAAAAGTCTTAATTGTATATGATGCAATTCAATATGCTCACTCAAGGACAAGGATGTTTAAAGAAATGAAATGATATTATTGACATAATGCCTGCCATACCTTGGGGCAGAGGAAGATAGGCTTAGCATTAGCCTGCAGTGTCACACTTATTAGCATTGGCAGCCGTCGGGCCAGTTGTATTGAGTGTGGTCGGCGGCCTGCGGTCTGTCCGAATGTCCTCACTGGCAGGTAGCAGTGTGACTGTTTTTATGGGGCTGCCAGACTGATTTGCCTTCTGGGCCCTGCCCTCCGGCCCAATTTGTCCCACAAGACTGACACTATACTAAAAGTATAGCGCAAGCCGGCGGGGACCCTTTTCAGGCAGTAGCTGGGAGAAGGCTGTTTTTTTTTTTTCATGTGGGGTGCAGCTTTTTTGTTGCCCCCCTGCAAAGTGCTGCCCTAGGCCTGGGCCTTGAAGGCCTAGGCCAAGATACAGCACTGCTCGTATGAAACTTTTCACTTGTGACTCACTCAATAGGAGAGACAGGTCTGGTAATATGATTCAGTCTTGGTTAGAACTGAACACACTGAAAGAATCCTGAGTCTCTGAACCGAGTACACTCTCCCCCCCCCCCCCCACAATATATTATACATACCCCACCTACCCATTATTGTCTGTAGGGATCACACTGTGTCCGAGCTTACACTACTGCTATATACAGAGTGTCAGCTCTGCAGGACACACATCTCTCTATATACTGTATCTGTATCCTCTCTGTATATTAGAGTGTCAGCTCTGTAGGACACGCACCTCTCTATATACTGTATCCTCTCTGTATATTAGAGTGTCAGCTCTGCAGGACACATATCTCTCTATATACTGTATCAATATCCTCTCTGTATATTAGAGCGTCAGCTCTGCAGGACACACCTCTCTCTATATACTGTATCCATATGCTCTCTGTATATTCGAGTGTTAGGTCACACACTTCTCTATATACTGTCTCTGTATCCTCTCTGTATATTAGTATGTCAGCTCTGCAAGACACATCTCACTTTATACTGTATCCTCGCTGTATATTAGAGTGTTAGCTCAGGACACACATCTCTGTATATAATGTATCTTTATTAGAATGTCAGCTCTGTGGGTTAGTTCTATGTATATGGTACACACTACACTGGGGTTGTTGTATCGATTCTTCAGTTCACTTTCTGAGTCTGCTGACTAGCAAGTTAAGCCAAAGCTGTGACTCAACCTTACTTCAGGTTAAGTCAGAGCTTCGGTTCACTTGCTGTCAGCAGTCTCAGCAAGTGAACTGAAGAATCGATTCATGAATCGGTTCATTTCAATGAGCAGTTCTAAATGAACAGATCCACTTAAAAAAATGTAACTTTCCATCACTAATGCCAAGGAGGAGGAATTGGAGGGTGGGTTCTATCCTTTGAAAAATACGAGGCCAGAGCAATGTGCCTTCAGCTTCTGATGACGTCAATGTAGTGACGAAATGCGTCAAGCTAACATGCACGTTGCCTCGCTTTGGACTCGCCCTGGAACGCATGCATGTTGGAACACTTCCTGTAGCGGCGCGGCTCCCTGCATGTAGTGAGGGTTACCGTAAGGGAGCCCTGCGTTCCACGGGGATAAACAGGTCTGTTTGCTTGATATTTTCTGCCTTTTTCGTCATGTTTGGCTATAATTTTTAGTGACTTTTAATAAACTTGGATTATCCTTACTACACTATGAGGAGTCTGGTTTGTGTACCCTGAGACCGATCAAAGGAATTTCCTCTACAAGGGTGCATGGTCCATGGATCCAGACCACGGAGATCCAATAAGCGCTTTGTGATCTTTTTTTGACATATGCCAACAGAGATCAACTACTTCCGTTGTGCCACCATCACTATGGACTGTTTTTTAATGTTTTTCCAGGACTCCATATTATTTATATTTCACACTTTCTTGCACTTTAGCACTTTGTGTTGTAAGTAGAGTTGAGCGGACACCTGGATGTCTGTGTTAGGCGGGTTCGGCCCGACTTGAAAAAAAAGTCCAGGTACGTGTCCCGGAATTTTTCCGAACTTTACCCGGACACCGAACCCCATTGAAGTCAATGGGGACCCGAACTTTCAGGCACTAAAATGGCTCTAAAAAAACCAATGTAAAGGGCTAGAGTGCTGCAAATGGCAGCAAAATGTAGTTAAGAGCATGGCAAGTGCTTTGCAAACAAATGTGGATAGGGAAATAACTTAAAACAACAATTTTCTTCATCTGTGAAGGACGAGACCCATATGGAGTAGGAGGGAGGTTGAGGTGGCGGTGGATGTGGCGGTGTAGGTGGAAGCGGCGGTGGAGGGGGATGAGGTAGCCAACACTGCTTTTTTTTTGTCATTTTAAATTGGGGTACACCCCAAAAGAGTGAGAAAGATCAAAAATATAACAATGGCTGGGTAAGGTCGGTATCCATCTCTATTCTGCACAAGGTACGGAAAAGTCCTGTGGGATCCATGCCTGGTTCATTTTAATGAACGTGAGCTTGTCCACATTGTCTCTGGACAGGCGGCTGCGCTTGTCTGTGATAACGCCCCCCGCCGTGCTAAATACACGTTCAGATAATACACTGGCTGCAGGGCACTCAAGCACCTCCAGGGCGTAAAGGGCAAGCTCAGGCCATGAGCCTAATTTGGAGACCCAGAAGTTGAAGGGGGCAGACCCATCATTCACTACATGTAGGCGTGTGCACACATACTGCTCCACCATGTTGGTGAAATGCTGCCTCCTGCTAAGATGTTCCATATGAGCTGCTGGTGCTGCTGTTGTGGCGTGCTGACAAAGCTTTTCCACATTTCGGCCATGCTAACCCTGCCTTCTGAGGTGCTGGCGGTGCCCTGGTTGCGTTGGCGACCTCTTCCTCCTCCTCCTCTGCCTTGGCCTTGTGCTTCCAATGTGGCCCCGCTGTCAGGTGGGAATGCCAGCAGAATCACATCTACCAGCGTGCGCTTGTACTCCCGCATCTTGCGATCACGCTCCAGTGAGTGAATTAAGGACGGTACATTGTCCTCGTAACGGGGATCCAGCGGCGTGGCCACCCAGTAATCAGCACAAGTTAGAATGTGGGCAACTCGGCGGTCGTTGTGGAGACACTGCAGCATGTAATCGCTCATGTGTGCCAGGCTGCCCAGAGGCAACGAAAGGCTGTCCTCTGTGGGAGGTGTATCGTCTGTATCCCCCCAGCCACGCACCAGTGATGGCCATGAGCTGGTCTGGGTGCCACCCTGCTGTGAACATGGTTCCATCTCCTCCTCCATCTCCTCATCCTCCAGAACTGTGCCCCTGCTGGACAATTGTGTACCTGGCGTTTGTGGGTGCAGGAACCCACCCTCGGAGACACTTGTGAATGACTGCCCTGAAAGCCTTGGAAGTGATCCCTCTTCCTCCTCCTCCTCCTCCTGTGCCACATCCTCTTCCATCATCGCCCAAATTGTTTTTTGAAGGAGGCATAGAAGTGGGATAGTTAAGCTGACAACGGCGTCATCGGTACTGGCCATGTTGGTGGAGTACTCAAAACAGCGCAACAAGGCACACAGGTCTCGCATGGAGGCCCAGTTATTGGTGAAGTGGTGCTGTTCCGCAGAGCGACTCATGCGTGCGTGCTGCAGCTGAAACTCCACTATGGCCTGCTGCTGCTCGCACAGTCTTTCCAGCATGTGCAAGGTGGAGTTCCACTTTGTGGGCACGTCACATATAAGGCGGTGAGCGGGAAGGCCGAAGTTACGCTGCAGCGCTGACAGGCGAGCAGCAGCATGGTGAGAACGGCGAAAGTGCGCACAGACGGCCCGCACTTTCTGCAGCAGCTCTGACACATCGGGGTTATTTTTTGAAGGAACCTCTGCACCACCAAATTCAGCACATGCGCCAGGCAAGGGGTGTGCGTCAAACCGGCTAGGCCCAGAGCTGCTATGAGATTTCGCCCGTTATCGCACACCACCAGGCCGGGCTTGAGGCTCGCTGGCAGCAACCACTCATTTGTTCCATGCTCCTTCACAACTCCTGCGCGGTTTGTGTTTTTTCCCCCAAACAGGCAAGTTTTAAAACTGCCTGCTGTCGTTAAACCCCTGGCTGTGCTGAAGTTGGTGGTGAAGGTGTTACACTGACCGGATGAGGAGGCGGTAGAGGATGAGGAAACGGAGTAGGAGGAGTTAGGAACAGGAGGCAAACTGAAGCGCCCTGCAATCCTCGGTGGTGGAAGGACATGCGCCAAATTGCTATCCGCCTCAGGCCCATCCGCCACTGCATTTACCCAGTGTGCCGTTAGGGAGATATAACGCCCCTGACCGTGCTTACTGGTCCACGTATCGGTAGTTAGGTGGACCTTGGCACAGATGGCGTTGCACAGTACACACCTGATTTTTTCCCCCACTTGGTTGTGCAGGGAAGGGATGGCTTGCCTGGAAAAGTAGTGGCGGCTGGACACGACGTACTGTGGGACAGCCACCGACATAAGGCTTTTAAAACTGTGCGTCTCCACCAGACGGAATGACAGCATTTAAAAGGCCAAGAATTTTGAAATGCTGGCATTCAGGGCCAGGGATCGCGGGTGGGTAGGGGGGTACTTCCTCTTCCTCTGAAGTGTTTGGGAGATGGAAAGCTGAACGCTTTCACGGGACATTGTGGAGATGGTTGGTGACCCAGGTGGTGGTGTTGCTGACAGATCGTCTGTTTGCGGGGTGGCAGGTTCCGGTATCACTACAGAGGTGAATGAAGAGGCCGAGACTGCAGCAGAAGAGGAAGCAGGAGGAGCCAGAGACCTTTCTTGGTTTTTAAGGTGTCTACTCCACTGCAGCTCATGCTTTGCACTTAGATGTCTGATCATGCAGGTTGTGCTCAGGTTGAGAAGGTTTATGCCTTGCTTCAGGCTCTGATTGCACAGGGTGCAAACCACTCGTGTCCTGTCATCAGCACATTGTCTGAAGAACTTCCACGCTAGAGAACTCCTTTGAGCTGGCTTTGGTGCGCTCGGTCCCTTGCTGCATTGGGCAGTAGCAGTCGTAGTGTCTAGGGCACGGCCGCTCCGCTTCTGCACCCTGCTCCCTCTTCTGCTGTGCCGGTGGCTCTGTGCGACCACCGCCTCTTCCTCCAAACTACTCAGGTCACCTGCATGACCTTCATTCCATGTGGGGTCGAGGACCTCATCGTCCTCCACATCATCTTCCACCCAGTCTTCACCCCTGCCCTCCTTGTCGGTCTCCACAATTCTGAGTGCCGCAGCAGTTGGCACCTGAGTTTCGTCATCATCGGAGACGTGCTGCGATGGTCCTTCCATGTACTCATCTTGAGAAATAAGTGGTTGGGCATCGCTGCACTCAATCTCTTCCACTTCTGGGGCAGGGCTAGGTGGATGGCCCTGGGAAACCCTGCTGACAGAGTCATCAAAAAGAAGAAGAGACTGCTGCATGACTTGGGGCTCAGACTGCTTGCCTGATTTGCAAGGGGGTGAGGTGAAAGACGGTTGGACATCGGCTGCAGGTGCCAACTCTGACCTTTCTGCAGTAGACTGGGTGGGAGACAATGTGAAGGAACTGGAGGCACTGTCAGCAAACCAATCTATCGCCTCTACTTGTTCTTGCCTCAACACTTGTAGAGGCGCATGATGCCCTACCAAATACTGCTGCAGGTTCTGTCGCCTACTCACACTTGAGGAAGGTTACATAGTTACATAGTTACATAGTAGGCGAGGTTGAATAAAGACAATAGTCCATCCAGTTCAACCTGTGTAGGTGTGTGTGACTGTAATCATCTAACATAGCCCTCAATCTCCTGATCCTTGAGATGTAAGTCTAAGAGTCTTTTGAAAGTCACCATACTACCCGCAGAAACCACCTCTTGTGGTAGACAATTCCACAATCTTGTAGCCCTAACAGTAAAGAACCCCCCACGTTGCCTGAGGTTAAAACGCTTCTCCTCTAATCGCATTGTATGTCCTCGAGTCCTCATGCAATTCCTTCGAATGAACAGCTTTTCTTCTAAGCTGAGATCCCCATTAAGATATTTATAAATTGCTATCATGTCCCCTCTCAGACGTCTTTTCTCCAGGGAAAATAAATCGAGCGATTGCAGCCGCTCTTCATAGGTAAGGTCCTCCAACCCCCTAATCAGTTTAGTTGCCCTTCTCTGGACTTTCTCCAGCTCCAACACATCCCTCCTGAGGACTGGCGACCAGAACTGGACAGAATACTCCAGATGCGGTCGGACCAGAGTTTTATAAAGTGGAAGGATTATAGTCTTATCTCTGGAATACATCCCTTTCTTTATGCATGCTAATATTCTGTTGGCTTTGGAAGCTGCCGCTTGGCATTGCATGCTGTTGCCTAATCTATCATCAACTAAGACTCCCAAATCTTTCTCCATTTTTGATTCCCCCAAGGGTTCCCCTCCTAACGTGTATTGTGTTTTTATGTTTTTGGTCCCCAAGTGCAAAACCTTACACTTCTCCACATTAAACCTCATTTGCCATGTCGTTGCCCACTCCGTAATTTTGTCCAGGTCATTCTGTAGGATATCTGCTTCATGCTGTGCAGTTATTGCCCTGGCCAATTTTGTGTCATCTGCAAAAACTGATAACGAACTACTGATCCCTTCCTCAATGCTGTTTATGAATAAATTGAACAAGGTTGGTCCCAGGACTGAGCCCTGGGGCACCCCGCTTACTACCTCAGACCAGTCTGAGTATGCGCTGTTTATTACTACCCTTTGGACACGGCCTTTTAGCCAATTCCGTATCCAAGAGCAAACCCTGCTGTCGATACCTGCAGACCTTATTTTATAAATTAAGCGCTTGTGGGGAACTGTATCAAACGCCTTAGCGAAATCCAAGTACACCACATCCACTGGTCTCCCCCTATCTAGCTCACAGCTCACTTCCTCGTAGAATGCTAAGAGATTGGTTTGACAAGATCGCCCATTTGTAAACCCGTGCTGGTTACTACTGATGATGTTGTTGTCTTTAGCATACTCTACGATATAGTCCCTTATCATCCCCTCCAAAAGTTTACATATTATTGATGTCAGACTGACAGGCCTATAATTTCCCGGGATATGTCTCTGGCCCTTTTTGAATATCGGAATCACGTTAGCCTTCCTCCAATCCCCTGGTACATCTCCTGTCCTAATACTGTCAGCAAAGATCAGGAACAGTGGTCTAGATATAACCATACTGAGTTCCTTGAGCACTCTCGGATGTACGCCATCCGGGCCTGGTGATTTGTTTGTGTTAAGTTTATCCAGTCTTTCCCTGATTTCCCCCTCTGTTAGCCATAGTGGCAAGTCCTGTGTATTACTACTAACCATACAGTCATGGTCAGTGTACCCTTCCTTTTCCTGCGTAAAAACTGACGAGAAAAAAGAATTCAGCACGGTTGCTTTTTCAGTGTCCTCTGTAACCATCCTCCCATCATCGTTAATTATGTGTGCAATATGCACTGCCCTAGTTTTTTTGCTGTTGATATATTTAAAGAATTTCTTTGGGTTTTTTTTACTATCCTCCGCTATTTGTCTCTCAAAGTTGATTTTAGCCATCTTGATTTCGTGTTTACACTTCTTATTTTCCTCCTTGTATTGCTGGAAGGCCGATACTGTGCCCTCTGATTTATATTTCTTGAAGGCCAATTTTTTTCCCCTAATAAGTTTTTTAACGCTACGGTTTAGCCAGCCAGGTTTGGCTTTGTCTCTTCTAAATTTATTCCCCATAGGAATGCACTGCAAGATGCCTTTGCTTAATATTGTTCTAAAGCATTCCCATTTTTCCTCTGTGGTCAGTGATCCCAGGGTTTGGTCCCAGTTTACCCTTTCCATCAATGAGTACAATTTTGGAAAGTCTGCCCTTCTGAAGTTTAGGGTTCTTATGTTCCCCACTTGCCTTTTTATATTGTTATTTATACTAAATGTGATCATCCTGTGATCGCTAGAGCCCAGGTTGTCCTGGACTCCTACCTCCGAGATTATGTCTGGGTCATTAGTGATCAATAGATCCAGGATAGCATTCTCTCTAGTAGGGGAATCCACCAACTGCGACATGTAGTTATCCTGTAAGGTTTCCGTGAATAGCCGGGCCTTATGCGAGTGTGCAGTCCCCTCTTCCCAGTCAATGTCGGGATAATTGAAGTCCCCCAATATGATGACTGATCCTAGTTTTGCCGCTTTACCTATTAGTGCTAAAAATTCCAGCTCTACCTCCTCCCCTTGGTTAGGTGGCCTATAGCAAACCCCCACAACTACTTTTCCCTTATCTTCTTCCCTATCGAGTTCAACCCACACAGATTCTAAATCCATGCTCATCCCATCCGTAATGTCACTCCTTTCTAGCACCTTTATATTGTTCTTGACATAGAGACATACCCCTCCCCCTCTTTTACCAACCCTGTCCTTCCGGTACACCGAATACCCTTGGATATTGGCCAGCCAGTCATGTGAGGGGTCGAACCAAGTCTCCGCTATTCCCACAAGGTCTATGTCTTCCTCATGTACTAACATTTCCAACTCATCCATCTTATTAGCTAGGCTCCTGGCATTAGCATATACCCCTCTTAGTTTTACGGAAGTTAAACGTGATTGGCGGTTTTGTTTATTTCTGTTTGGTCTGATGTTCTCCCGCACAGACCCGCCAATTGATGTTGTTGACCTACTGTCGCTGTTGACCCTACAACTGCCTTCAGTCCTCTGCTCCCTCCTGACTGATTCTACTTCTGAGCCCTCCCCCCCGTCTCCTAGTTTAAAAGCCCCTCCAACTCGGTGGCCATCTTTCTCCCCAAAAGAGCTGTACCGTCCCCATTAAGGTGCAGCCCATCCTTACTAAAGAGCCGGTAGCCGACTGAGAAGTCAGCCCAGTTCTCCAGGAACCCAAACCCCTCCTTCCTACACCAATTCCTCAGCCACTTGTTAACTTCCCTAAGCTCCTTCTGCCTCTCCTGTGTGGCTCGAGGTACAGGCAGTATTTCAGAGAAAACCACCTTGGAGGTCCTTTTCCTCAATCTATTACCTAAGTCCCTGAAATCGTTCTTAAGGATCCTCCACCTACCTTTAACTTTGTCATTAGTGCCCACATGCACCATGACCGCTGGGTCATCCCCAGCCCCGCCCAACAATCTGTCTGCCAGATCTGCGATGTGCCGAACTCGGGCGCCCGGTAAACAACAAACTGTTCGGTTCACGAGATCTTTTTTACAGATTTCCCTCTCTGTCCTCTTGATAATTGAGTCCCCAACTACCACAACCTGTCTAACCTTTCCTGCGTTACGGCCCCCCTTCTTCCTGGAGCCGTCCCTCCCCTGGCAGCTGGGGGAGGGCGCATGCTCCAGCTCTGCCACCCCTGAGTTGATATCCCCCTCAACCTGCAACTCAGCAAACATGTTAGGGTCTACCAACTCAGGACTGGCCTCCCTGACTCTCCTCCCCCTAACATTCCTAACAGTCACCCAGCTGCGTACCTCTGCTGCTTGCGTCTCCTCTATTCCTCCCTCCTCTATGCTGACCCCTGCCAGCGCCTGCTGGGTAATGTCCAAGCTCCTTTTCAGGTTGTAGATGCCACGCAGTCTTGTCACTGTGTTCTCTAGATCCACGATGTGGGCTTCCAGAGCAACAAGTCGCTCACATCTTGCACAGCAGTATTCGTCCTCGATTGTTTCATCAAGGAACGCATACATGCCGCAAGAAGTGCACTGAGTGGCATCCCCAATCCTGTCGGACATTATTACCCACTACTCTATGGGGATAATATTAACAACCTGCTCTTCCTTACCTACACTACCTCTAACTTCCCTGGTACAAAACCTGGGGTACCCACCAGTCGCTAATACCCTCACCAGTCACTAGATACTCACCAGTCGCAAGGATCCTCACCAGTCGCAAGATACTCACCAGTCGCAAGATACTCACCAGTCGCAAGGATACTCACCAGTCGCAAGGATACTCACCAGTCGCAAGGATACTCACCAGTCGCAAGGATACTCACCAGTCGCAAAGATACTCACCAGTCGCAAAGATACTCACCAGTCGCAAAGATACTCACCAGTCGCAAAGATACTCACCAGTCGCAAGCTACTTCACCAGTCGCAAGGGTACTCACCAGTCGCAAGGATACTCACCAGTCGCAAGGATACTCACCAGTCGCAAGGATACTCACCCGTCGCAAGATACTCACCAGTCGCAAAGATACTCACCAGTCGCAAAGATACTCACCAGTCGCAAAGATACTCACCAGTCGCAAGGACACTCACCAGTCGCAAGGACACTCACCAGTCGCAAAGCTACTCACCAGTCGCAATGATACTCACCAGTCGCAAAGATACTCACCAGTCGCAGGGATACTCACCAGTCGCAAGGATAAGTCGCAAGGATACTCACCAGTCGCAAGGATACTCACCAGTCGCAAGGACACTCATCAGTCGCAAGGACACTCACCAGTCGCAAGGACACTCACCAGTCGCAAGATACTCACCAGTCGCAAGTTACTTCACCAGTCGCAAGGATACTCACCAGTGCAAGGATATTCACCAGTTGCAAGGATACTCACCAGTTGCAAGGATACTCACCAGTCGCAAGGATACTCACCAGTCACAAGGATACTCACCAGTCGCAAGATACTCACCAGTCGCAAGATACTCACCAGTCGCAAGATACTCACCAGTCGCAAAGATACTCACCAGTCGCAAGGATACTCACCTGTCGCAAGGATACTCACCAGTCGCAAGGACACTCACCAGTCGCAAGGACACTCACCAGTCGCAAAGATACTCACCAGTCGCAAGGACACTCACCAGTCGCAAGGACACTCACCAGTCGCAAAGATACTCACCAGTTGCAAGGACACTCACCAGTCGCAAGATACTCACCAGTCGCAAGGATACTCACCAGTCGCAAGGACACTCACCAGTCGCAAGATACTCACCAGTCGCAAGGATACTCACCAGTCGCAAGGACACTCACCAGTCGCAAAGATACTCACCAGTTGCAAGGACACTCACCAGTCGCAAAGATACTCACCAGTCGCAAGATACTCACCAGTCGCAAGGATACTTACCAGTCGCAAGGATACTTACCAGTTGCAAGGATACTTACCAGGTACTCAGTTGCAGAGACAGTCACACAGCAGTCAGTCGCAGTACAGACAAACAGCTATTGATTTCTTACAGAGTACAGTCACACAGCTTTCCCCCTGTTTGCAGCTGCTGCTCTACTCACAGCTGCTGACACACACACACACACACTGGGACGGATGTCTCCTCCTCCTCACTGGGCACGGACGGTCCTCCTCCTCCTCTTCTTCCAGGCACTAAGGAAGGCGGGTTCTGACCTCCGCCGCCGCCGCTCTCTGCCTCGGCTCCCGTCCTCCACCTCCGCTCAGTTGCTGGTCCCTGCACGGTGCACCCGCACGTGTCCCCGCAGCTCCTCTTCCTTCCTCCTCTCTCCCTTGCCGCACGAACCGCACGAACCCTCACTTCCGGTGTTTCACTTGTGCGTGTAGCTGGCAGAGATCGACCACGTCCTCTCCTTGCAACAGGAGCTCTACCAGCAGCACCATGACCCAGGCCACCGCCCCTATTTGACGTTCTCCTCATATTTCTGTAATTTATGATCTTGCCCTAGAAAGGTGTTGATTGAATAGCGGAACAAAACAACAACAGTATCGCACGGGTGTATCTCACAGTCAAATATGCAAACTATGCCGCAATTTAATTTTTTTTACCCCAAAAGGGTGTTTATTAAATAGCGGAATAGAAAAACAGTATACAAATACAACGGGTGTATCTCACAGTCAAATATGCAAAGAATGCCGCAATTTAATTTTTTTCACCCCAAAAGGGTGTATATTGAATAGCGGAAAAGAAAAAAGTATATAAAACGGTGTATCTCACACGTACAAACACAGACTAGGCCCCGATTACAATTTTTTGTACCCTAAAGGGAGGATGAGGATGAGGAAGAGGAGTAGGAGGAGTTCGGAACAGGAGGCAAACTGAAGCGCCCTGCAATCCTCGGCGGTGGAAGGAGATGAGCCAAACAAATTTAAAAGGTGTATCTCACACGTACCGATACAGACTATGCCGTAATTTTTATTTTTTTCACCCCAAAAGGGTGTATATTGAATAGCGGAATAGAAAATAGTATATAAAATTGGTGGTTTTCTAATAGCACATGTGAACACAGCAGTGTCTTATGTTTTATGTCACGGTCAGCAGCAGGCTATGAAGGGAAAAAAAAAAATTCCCCTTTAAATTTGTAATTTTTAAATAGCAGATTACTACAGACTATGCCGCAATTTAATTTTTTTTACCCCAAAAGGGTGTAGATTGAATAGCGGAATAGAAAATAGTACATAAAAAGGTGTATCTCACACGTACAAACCCAGACTAGGCCCCGATTACAATTTTTTGTACCCTAAAGGCAGAATGAGGATGAGGAGTAGGAGTTTAGAACAGGAGGCAAACTGAAGCATCCTGCAATCCTCGGCGGTGGAAGATGCGCCCAAAAAATTTGAAAGGTGTATCTCACACGTACCGATACAGACTATGCCGCAATTTAATTTTTTTTACCCCAAAAGGGTGTAGATTGAATAACGGAATAAAAAATAGTATATAAAATTGGCGATTTTTTAATAGCACATGTGAACACAGCAGTGTCTTATGTTTTATGTCACGGTCAGCAGCAGGCTATGAAGGGAAAAAAAAAAATTCCCCTTTAAATTTGTAATTTTTAAATTGCAGATTACTACAGACTATGCCGCAATTTAATTTTTTTTACCCCAAAAGGGTGTAGATTGAATAGTGGAATAGAAAATAGTATATAAAAAGGTGTATCTCACACGTACAAACCCAGACTAGGCCCCGATTACAATTTTTTGTACCCTAAAGGCAGGATGAGGATGAGGAGTAGGAGGAGTTCGGAACAGGAGGCAAACTGAAGCACCCTGCAATCCTCGGCGGTGGAAGATGTGCCCAAAAAATTTGAAAGGCGTATCTCACACGTATCGATACAGACTATGCCGCAATTTAATTTTTTTCACCAAAAAAGGGTGTATATTGAATAGCGGAATAGAAAAAAAATATATAAAATTGGTGATTTTTTAATAGCACATGTGAACACAGCAGTGTCTTATGTTTTATGTCACGGTCAGCAGCAGGCTATGAAGGGAAAAAAAAAATTCCCCTTTAAATTTGTAATTTTTAAATAGCAGATTAGTACAGACTATGCCGCAATTTAATATTTTTTACCCCAAAATGGTGTATATTGAATAGCGGAATAGAAAAAAGTATATAAAATTGGTGATTTTTCAATAGCACATGTGAACACAGCAGTGTCTTATGTTTTATGTCACGGTCAGCAGCAGGCTATGAAGGGAAAAAAAAAATTCCCCTTTAAATTTGTAATTTTTAAATAGCAGATTAGTACAGACTATGCCGCAATTTAATATTTTTTACCCCAAAATGGTGTATATTGAATAGCGGAATAGAAAAAAGTATATAAAATTGGTGATTTTTCAATAGCACATGTGAACACAGCAGTGTCTTATGTTTTATGTCACGGTCAGCAGCAGGCTATGAAGGGAAAAAAAAAATTCCCCTTTAAATTTGTAATTTTTAAATAGCAGATTAGTGGTGCTGTGGAGCGTCCAGCAGGTGGTGCTGTGGAGCAGAGGAGCAGAGCGCGGGATCAGAGGCTGTCAGGGCGTGCAGGAGAGAGGAGTGTGTTGTGCGTGACCGACCGACCGACCGACCGACCGGCCGACCGCGTGTGAGTAACCCCCCCCCCCCCAGGAGAGCAGCGGCGGGGAGCGGCGCTCGAACCCCCCCCCCCCCAGAAGCGAGCGGCAAGCGGGTCGGGACCCCCCCCTCTCTTATCGCGGGTGGCGAGCGGTACAGTAAACCCCCCCCCCCTTTTTTTTTTTTTTTTTTTTTTTTTTTGCGGCGGGCGGCGAGTGGTGCGGCCCCCCCCCCCCCCCTGACAGAGAGGGAGCAGAGGAGACTAGCGGAGCAAAGGCTGACCGGGAAGTGACAGAGGGAGGCGGGTGCAGAGCGGAGACTGACCGTCTGAGGGAAAAAAAAAAAAAAAAGCCAGGAACTGCTAGAGTCAGACTTAAAGGGACATACACTAGGTAAGTAAGACTGGTGACTGAGATTGTACACTGACTGAGGGTGTAGTGTAGTACCTGAGTACCTGTGAGTACCTGTTACTACCTGAGTATCTGCGAGTACCTGAGTATCTGTGAGTACCTGTGAGTACCTGAGAATCTGTGAGTACCTGTGAGTATCTGTGAGTACCTGAGTACCTGTGAGTACCTGAGTATCTGGGAGTATCTGTGAGTACCTGAGTATCTGGGAGTATCTGTGAGTACCTGAGTATCTGGGAGTACCTGTGAGTACCTGAGTACCTGTGAGTACCTGAGTATCTGTGAGTACCTGAGTATCTGTGAGTATCTGTGAGTACTGAGTATCTGTGAGTACCTGTGAGTACCTGAGAATCTGTGAGTATCTGTGAGTACCTGAGTACTGTGAGTACCTGAGTACCTGAGTATCTGTGAGTACCTGAGTATCTGTGAGTATCTGTGAGTACCTGAGTATCTGTGAGTATCTGTGAGTACCTGAGTATCTGTGAGTACCTGAGTACCTGAGTATCTGGGAGTACCTGTGAGTACCTGAGTATCTGGGAGTACCTGTGAGTACCTGAGTATCTGGGAGTACCTGTGAGTACCTGAGTATCTGGGAGTACCTGTGAGTACCTGAGTATCTGGGAGTACCTGTGAGTACCTGAGTATCTGGGAGTACCTGTGAGTACCTGAGTATCTGGGAGTATCTGTGAGTACCTGAGTATCTGTGAGTACCTGTGAGTACCTGAGTATCTGTGAGTACCTGAGTATCTGGGAGTACCTGTTACTACCTGAGCGTTGTGCGTCTGACCGGGCTGTGCGACTCGGGGTTGTGCGTCTGACCGGGCTGTGCGACTCGGGGTTGTGCGTCTGACCGGGCTGTGCGATCGGGGTTGTGCGTCTGACCGGGCTGTGCGACTCAGTGTTGTGCGTCTGACCGGGCTGTGAGACTCAGTGTTGTGCGTCTGACCGGGCTGTGCGACTCGGTGTTGTGCGTCTGACCGGGCTGTGCGACTTAGTGTTGTGCGTCTGACCGGGCTGTGCGACTCAGCATTGTGCGTCTGACCGGGCTGTGCGACTCAGCGTGGTGCGTCTGACCGGGCTGTGCGACTCAGTGTTGTGCGTCTGACCGGGCTGTGCGACTTGGTGTTGTGCGTCTGACCAGGCTGTGCGACTCAGCGTTGTGCGTCTGACCGGGCTGTGCGACTCAGCGTTGTGCATCTGACTGGGCTGTGCGACTCGGTGTTGTGCATCTGACCGGGCTGTGCGACTCGGTGTTGTGCGTCTGACCGGGCTGTGCGACTTAGTGTTGTGCGTCTGACCGGGCTGTGCGACTTAGTGTTGTGCGTCTGACTGGGCTGTGCGACTTAGTGTTGTGCGTCTGACCGGGCTGTGCGACTTAGTGTTGTGCGTCTGACCGGGCTGTGCGACTTAGTGTTGTGCGTCTGACTGGGCTGTGCGACTTAGTGTTGTGCGTCTGACCGGGCTGTGCGACTGAGGGTTGTGCGTCTGACCGGGCGGTGCGACTCAGTGTTGTGCGTCTGACCTGGCTGTGAGATTGTGAGTGTTGTGCAACTGAGTGTCAAGTGAGTGGAGCGGAATACCAGAGGGTGAGAAGGTAGCGTTAGGAAGCCAGGAAATAGCCACATAGGATAGGCTTAAATTACTGAATCCCCATTAGATTAGATAGTAGGTACAATGCCCGGCGGGTGTGGAGATGCGACTCGGTGTACATCTTGTGATATGTATGCGTTCCTCGGTCATGTGATCGAAGGCGAATACAAATGTGCAAAATGTGAGCACGTTGCTTCCCTGGAAGCTCAGGTCCTGAATCTAGGGAAGCAGCTGGCAACACTGAGACGAATGTCCATGCCGGAGGAGAGCCAGGATTGTACCAATCAGGTGCAGGCAGGGGTCTGCACAGAGGTGGGCGGAGTATCGGAGGTGCAGGCATCAGAGCAGAGTAGAGGGGTGACAGTTAGGAGGGGTAGAAGGGAACAAGGCAAGGAGGCTGATCCTGGGCTGGAGCACCCCAATAGATACGCCCCGTTGTGTGATGTTGGGGAAACCAGTCAGGGACCAGCATTGCTGGAGCAGAGCGACGCCCCTAGCTGCCAGGGGAAGAACTCCTCCAGTGAGGCTGGGAGAAAGGGAAAGGAAAGACAGGTGCTGGTGGTAGGGGACTCAATTATTAGAAGGGCAGACAGTGTAATCTGTGACCAAGACCGTGTGCGCCGAACAGTCTGTTGTTTGCCGGGCGCTCGGGTTCGGCACATAGCGGATCGGGTGGACAGATTATTGGGTGGGGCTGGGGAAGACCCAGCTGTCATGGTACACGTGGGTACCAATGACATAGGCAGAGGAAGACGGAGAGTCCTAAACGATTTCAGGGACTTAGGCGCTAAGTTGAGGACTAGGACCTCCAAGGTAATATTTTCCGAAATACTACCTGTACCTCGAGCCACACCAGAGAGGCAGCGGGAGATTAGGGAAGTTAACGAGTGGCTGAGGAGCTGGTGTAGTAAGGAGGGTTTCGGGTTCCTGGAGAACTGGGCCGACTTCTCAGTCGGTCACCGGCTCTTTGGTAGGGACGGATTGCACCTAAATGGGGTGGGTGCAGCCGTACTGGGTGCGAGGATGGCCGAAAAGTTAGAGGGGCTTTTAAACTAGGGAATGGGGGGGAGGGTACAGATGTAGAATTACCCAGTGGAAAGCAAGTTTCAGAGGGCAGAAATGGGGGCATTAGCGATAGGGTGTGCGGAGCTCCTATACCCAGGGTGGGTACGGGGAAAAATCAAGAGAGCAGCCTAAAAACATCAAAAGAGGATAAATATAACCGATCAAAATTACGAGGTTTGTATACCAATGCCAGAAGCCTGGCCAACAAGATGGGAGAGCTGGAGCTGCTGATATTTGAGGAGGACTTAGATTTTGTGGGGATAACTGAGACTTGGTTTGACAGCTCTCATGACTGGATGGCGTCCATTCAGGGGTATTCCCTTTATCGCAGAGATAGAGAAAGTAAAAAAGGGGGAGGGGTATGTTTGTATATTAAGAACAGTATACAGGTAAATATGAGGGATGATATTAATAATGGAGCTATGGACGAGGCAGAATCCCTATGGGTAGAGCTTCAAAGGGAAGGCACGGCGGGGAAGGTAATATTGGGCGTATGCTATAGGCCCCCCAACCAGAGGGAGGAGGGTGAGGCGGACCTCATGTTACAGATAGGATTGGCAGCAAGGATGGGAAATGTCATTATAATGGGGGACTTTAATTATCCAGATATAGACTGGGCAGAAGGAACCGCACACTCAGCCAAGGCTCGGCAGTTCCTAAATGTTTTGCAGGACAATTTCATGGGTCAGATGGTGAATGCACCGACAAGAAGCAATGCGGTACTTGACCTACTGATTACCAACAATACAGACCTGATCACGGATATAGAAATACGGGACAACTTAGGGAACAGTGACCATAGGTCAATTGGTTTCAGTATTAATTACAGTAATAGGAAACACAAGGGTAATATAAGGACGCTGAATTTCACAAGAGCCAATTTCCCTAAACTGCGCTCGCTGCTAGAAAATATCAAATGGGATAGAACCCTGGGAACAAAGAACACGGAGGAAAAATGGGAGTGCTTCAAGAGCATACTTAACAAGGGAGTGGGCCAGTGCATTCCACAGGGAAATAAATTTAAAAGAGCAAAACTAAACCCTGGGTGGCTAAACTCCAACATTAAAATGTATATTAGAGCTAAAGAAAAGGCCTTCAAAAAATACAAGACTGAGGGGTCATTGGCAGCATTTAAGCACTACAAAGAGTGTAATAAGAAATGTAAAGATGAAATCAGGGCGGCTAAAATAGAACACGAGAGACATATAGCGGAGGAGAGCAAAAAGAACCCCAAGAAGTTCTTTAAGTATATAAACAGTAAGTAAGCCAGGCCAGAGCACATTGGCCCCATAAAAGATGATAAAGGAAAAATGGCCACTGAGGACAGAGAAAAGGCGGAAGTGTTAAATAATTTCTTTTCTTCAGTCTTCACAAAGGAATCGGGGGGCTACACGAAACCCGCTTGTAAGGCCGAACTAAATAATACACCTCAGGAAGTGCCGCCATGGCTAACAGAGGATAGACTTAGAGCTAAACTAGAGAAACTTAACATAAATAAATCCCCGGGACCGGATGGCTTGCACCCGAGGGTTCTTAATGAGCTCAGCCAGGTGATTGCCAGACCATTATTCTTGATCTTTAAGGATAGTTTACAGACGGGTATGGTGCCAGCTGATTGGAAAAAAGCCAACGTGGTACCAATATTTAAAAAGGGGCCGAGATATATCCCGGGTAACTATAGGCCGGTCAGCCTAACATCAGTAGTCTGCAAAATTTTGGAGGGGATGATAAGGGACCACATACAAGACTTTAGTAATGAAAATGGTATTATAAGTAGAAATCAGCATGGATTCATGAAAAATCGTTCGTGCCAAACCAATCTGTTAACCTTCTACGATGAAGTGAGCTGCCACCTAGATAAAGGTAAGCCTGTGGATGTGGTGTATCTGGACTTCGCAAAGGCCTTTGACACCGTTCCTCACAAACGCTTACTGTACAAACTAAGGAAGGTAGGTATGGATCATAAGGTGAGTACCTGGATAGAGACCTGGCTCCAGGGGAGAGTCCAGAGGGTGGTGATTAATGGGGAGTACTCGGATTGGGCGGGTGTGGAAAGTGGGGTCCCCCAGGGTTCTGTCCTGGGACCAATCCTGTTTAATTTATTCATAAATGATCTAGAGGAGGGGATATCTAGTACAATCTCAGTATTTGCAGATGATACTAAATTAGGCATTCCAATATCTTCTATGCAGGATGTGGAAATCTTGCAAGCAGACCTGAACAAAATAACGGGGTGGGCAACCACATGGCAGATGAGGTTTAATGTAGAAAAATGTAAAGTAATGCACTTGGGTGCCAGAAACCAGAAAGCAAGCTATTCACTAGGGGGTGAACCTCTGGGTGAGTCTAGGATGGAAAAGGACTTGGGGGTACTGGTAGACAACAGGCTTGGCAGTGGCATGCAATGCCAAGCCGCCGCAAGCAAAGCCAACAGAATACTGGGATGTATAAAAAGGGGGATTCACTCCAGAAATAAAGAGATTATTCTCCCGCTCTACAAGACTCTGGTCCGGCCACATCTGGAGTATGCTGTCCAGTTCTGGGCACCGGTCCGCAGGAAGGATGTGCTGGAACTGGAGAAAGTCCAGAGGAGGGCAACAAAAATAATTAGGGGAATGGAGGACATCGGCTATGAGGAAAGACTACAAGCACTGAACCTATTCTCTCTGGAGAAGAGACGATTGAGGGGGGATATGATATCAATGTACAAATACTGTACTGGCGACCCTAGCATAAGGAACAAACTATTCAGAGAAAGGGAATACAATAAGACACGTGGCCACTCACTAAAACTTGAGGAAAGGCGGTTTAACCTTAAAGTGCGTAAGGGGTTCTTCACTGTAAGAGCGGTAAGGATGTGGAATTCTCTTCCACAAGCAGTCGTATCAGCGGGGAGCATAGATAGTTTCAAAAAACTATTAGATGTACACCTTAAAGACCACAACATACAGGGGTACACAATGTACGGTTAAAAGCAAACACACACGCATCATGGGTTGAACTGGATGGACTTGTGTCTTTTTTCAACCTCACTAACTATGTACAGACTATGCCGCAATTTAATATTTTTTACCCCAAAATGGTGTATATTGAATAGCGGAATAGAAAAAAGTATATAAAATTGGTGATTTTTCAATAGCACATGTGAACACAGCAGTGTCTTATGTTTTATGTCACGGTCAGCAGCAGGCTATGAAGGGAAAAAAAAAAATTCCACTTTAACTTTGTAATTTTTAAATAGCAGATTAGAACAGCAATCTGTAGTAAAATATAGCTGAACGCTGCACACAACAGACTGATAAAAATATATTTTTTTCTCCCTCCTCCTCCTCCTCAGTGGGCTCAAGTGAGGGCAAAAAGATCGTTCACTGCACCCCCCCCCCCACACACAGAATGTAGATCGCTAACGGACGATTATTCTGTCCTGTGTCTCCTATCTGTCCCTGCCTACTCTCTCCAGCCTGTCCCTAAAATGCTCAAATATCTTTCCCTGCCTACACTCCGACCTGTCCCTGCATTCTTTTCGGGCACAATGTTGTTTTTCCCTGTCTGTCCCTAATCAGCAGCAGCCAGCACTGTTCTGTGTGCTCTCTCCCTATACTACAGCAGACTGACGCACCGCGCTGTGTCTCTCGAGCTTATAAAGACCTGGGTCACATGCTTCAGCTGGCCAATCACAGCTACTAATACATTAGTAGGCATGGCTGGGATGGCTTCTAAGGCACACCAGTGAAATGCTTGTTGATTGGCTGTTGAAAGCCCGCCATTAAAAGCGCGCAATTACATACAAAACAGGAAATAAAATTACCGAACGCGGATTTTAAACCCGAACATACAGTAAAGTTTTCGGGTCCGTGTCCGGGTAGCAAAAATCCAATTATCCGGTACGGACCCGAATAATACAGTCCGTGTTCGCTCAACACTAGTTGTAAACACCTGCCATTTTTTTTTTTTTGGATTGAGCTATTGGTTCATTGAATTACATATTTAATTTGGTTCATTGAATTACATATTTAATTAATTTTTGTACCCACGATTTTAGGCTTATTTATGTTGGAGTGACTCCATCACAATATTTTAAAAAAGTGTATTTATATATTTAGTGAGAATCAAATTGCATGAGAGCACTATTATATTTTAATTTTTTGTAGTGCTGCTACAATTGAAGTTTGTAATTTTATTTACATGGTACCCCCTGGCTGTCAGCATCCCCACCCCGAGTGGAGAGGTAGTCTGTTCGGAGTGGTGCCCACCTGATGGCCTTAGTATGGTGAGTAAGTGTCCCCCCATTCTCTGGCATTTTAAAGGTGGACGTGGGCCCCTCCCTGGGAAAGTCGGACCCTCGGGTATCCCTCAGTTCCCCTGGCCTCTCGGTGATACCAGGCCCATGGGCGGCCATGTTTTGGTAGTTCCCCCATAGGAATGCATGGGGCGGCCACTTTCTTGGAGGCCACAATCGCTGGGAGAAGCTAGGGTGACTCTAGTACATGATCCAGGTATTTTCCTGTTCCTGTGTCAGATCGGTTTTCTCTCTGCACAGAATGTTTCTATATCCCTCCATATTGTTTTGGTGGTATGTTGCTGGGGTCCCTGTAGGTATTTCTCATTTACCCTGCTGCAGACTGTGCTAGGGCTGGGACTTGTGGTACCGCTGGTGCAGCGGTGCGGATCGCATTTTTTTTGCATCACAAGTAAATATGGAGTCCCAGGACCAAATCTCACCCACAGACCCCCTCAGTACGGTTGTGGGACCCTCCGGGTCGCAGCCCCTGTCTGCATTTAACCTGGTTTCAAAAGTGAATTTAGTTTTAAAAAATGCCACTAGTAGAAAGCGCCATAAGCCTTTCCCTGCCTCTCTAGTATCCTCAGATTCTGAGGTAGATATGGCCACTGTGGACACATGCCATCCTGGTGGATCTTCGTCTTTGCATTCTGATGGCGAGGAAGATGTATCCTTGTTAGCAGCTGCGCTGGAAACGCACTGGTGGAGGCCCTTTTAGTGTCAGTGTGGGTTACCTTAAAATGGCAGATGATTCTACAGCGTCGGGGACGCAGGGGTCTTTTAACAACCGCAAATCCCAGAAGTCCATGCCTGTAACCTTTTGACGACATTGACAATGACCAGTGGGGGCGCATCAAACAAATGTTAGTGGTACCTAAGCGCTTTAAAAGGCGCTACCCCTTTGCGGACGCGGTATCCTCTAGATGGGCCGTACCACCAAAGGTTTCCAGACCATTCATCCGGTTTCCAGACTAAACAAGTCTACGGTAGTTACGGTGGAGGAGTCCCCGGTAATTACAAACACCGTGGTTAGACGGATTGAGTCTCTGTCCTGCCATTTGCATGTGATAGCGGGCTCAATACTGAAACCGGTCTTTGTGATCACTCTGGTGTCACAGACCATAACGGAATGGGCGAAGATGCTGAAAGGTGACTTGGAAACGAAGCAGCTCTCGTCGGGCCTTATAGAGCTAACAGACCAAATGGTCCAAGCCCTTCTGTATATATATGATGTGTCACTGGATGCGGCTCCACTGGTAGCCAGAGTGTCTGCGGTGGGGGTTGCTATTAGACACATGGTGTGGCTAAAAAGCTGGTCTGCGGACCAGCTTTCCAAAAAGGCTCTTTCTGACCTTCCCTTTATGGGGGACAGGTTGTTCGGATCTTTCCTGGATGAGTTGATCAAAGGCCTTACTGGTGGGAAAAGTACTCTTCTTCCCTGTTGCCTTTTATTATGTGTAAAGGTGCATACACCACAATCATTGTAGTAGCATGCACCTATACACATCTAGATCCTGAGAGAGCTTTACACAAAAGCGGTAGTTCAATCCGCAATACACATTTATTGAAAGGGTTACATAATATATATACTGAAATACACACTAAACAGTATTTACAACACATTATTAGCATTAATCCACTGGCTTATATGATATTTCCAAATTACCCACAATAGCCATATTTATAATACCATGTATGTATAAGCATGGAGTTAGGTTACCTTTTCACTTCAGGTTGGGGCATGTTGTCTGCCACGTGTCTGCCCACACAAAAGAGAGAAGGCATGTATACATTTTAAGTGTGAGAGATGTAGTCCATAGTTACCATCCCCAGGAGTTTCATCCTAGTCTGAAATGCAAGAGAGATTTCTCTCCTTCCCACCTTCACTAATATGGATCCATACCACCTTGCTCAGAGCCATTCTGATTGGTGTAGCAATCTTACCCTTCTCCTCCCTCTGGGCGTATCTTGTTCAGGATTGGACAATTTCCCCATCCCCTATATTTAGCATAACCCAGCCTCTCGATAGCCCTCCTCTCTGGGGGGGGGGGGGGGGTAATCATGCTAAGTCAGCTGCTGGGCAAATTGCCCATCCCTGAACAGACGATCACATTCATCGCATATCTAAAGATTAAGTCTTTGAAGATATATCAAGGGGAGTGACACGGCCTACAGTATTATCACTATTGCCTTGGCCCCAGGATGTCTGGCTAACAGGAACTTAAGTACAGAATGGTACTATTCTGCATATCAGTTTGTTTTCCAGTGTATTTAGCAGGCTGGCATTTCAAATGGACGTGTTAATCAAATTACCATTGCTGGTCAGACTTAAGTCTACACTAATATTCATCTATGTGTTTGACATCAACACTCAATATCTTGAAAAATAAATATTTCCATCCATTTATTTACAATTACTATAGGAGATTTATACATAACTCCTCATCAGGCAACACTCGAATGGAGATTACACCTAAACTCCTCATAAGGCAACATCCCCAATCCACCAAGGGCAAGGCACCGTGTAATAGACAGGGACCTTAATTTACTGCTCATAGGCGGCCCTCTCGTACCCCCGGGTCACAGGAGAAAGGAGCTAAGCCATTCAGGTCTTCTGGGGGTCGGGTAAGCCGAAAACAGGTCAATCCGGATCTGCGGACTAATCCTTGTCTGCATGAAGGGACATCCTCACCCGTTTCTGGGGTGGGGGGACGTCTTCGCTTCTTTCCGGAACCATGGACTTCCTTGATTCAGGACAAATGGGTTCACAAACTAATCTGATCGGGTTACAAGATCGAATTCGGGTCCCGACTGTCGGGGACAGGTTCTTCCCGTCCAACTTCCTCCTATCTCCAGATCGGTTAACGGACCTACGAGAGGCAGTGCAAGATCTGCTTTCACAGGGAGTGATTATGCCGGTCCCTCTCAGGAACGTTTTCAGGGGTTTTATTCAAACCTGTTCACTGTGCCCAGGAAGGGTGGCAAAGTGCATCCAATCCTTGATCTCAAAGCTCTGAACCCCTTTGTGCGGGTACAGAAGTTTAGAATGGAGTCTATTCGCACAGTGGTGGTGTTTCCTACATCAGGGAGACCTGTTGGCTTCTATCGATATCAAGGACGCATATCTACGCATCCCTATCTACACTGGACACCAGCATTTTCTTTGCTTCGCTGTGAGAGAGGAGCACTTTCAATTTGTGGCATTACCCTTTGGTCTCACCTCTGCTCCCAGGGTCTTCACAAAAGTGTTGGCTCCGATTATGGCACTTCAGAGGGGGGGGGGGGGGGTTGTGGTCCTGGCTGGGGTACCTGGATGATCTCTGGTTAAGAGTAGGGATGATCGAATGGTTTGGGTCGACCATCGGTTCGACCCGAACATTGACTGTTCAAAATTCGTGCCAAATGATAACGACTCCAGAAGTTCGGCAGGGGCTATACACGATAGATCTCACAATCTCAAACGATCTCCTCAATGGTGTGGTTGTATGTGAAATAAAAATATAAACGCCATAGTGTAAAACCAAAATAACAAATGGAGAAATAGCACTCTATATAGATGAGGATCACCAAAACTCCATTGATAATAAAGTGCTCATGAGGGATATGTGAACATAAAAATCCAAATTGATGTGAGAAAGGTGAGACATCCACCACCAAAACAGACCAATAAGGTACTCCTTACCAGATAATGGTATAAATGGGCAGATATTGATGGCAAGCTTGTGTAGAGGATGGAAGACCAGATCTCCTATAACAGCCACTGGGAACACGGGATGATGTAGAGGGATTTCAACCATAGAATACAAGAAGGGACGCCATAGCATAAAATCCTACAAAATGTATTATAATAAAAGAATAACACTTACAAAAATAGGATGTAAAATCGGCAAGGGAGAGGAATAACAGCCGCCGGCCGGACGGCTCCGCTCGCCCGTACTTCCTGAACGCTGGTGAGGGTGACGTCAGCATGCCGTGACCCGTACTTCCTGAGCGCTGGTGGCGTGCTGACGTCACCCTCACCAGCGTTCAGTAAGTACGGGCAAGCGGAGCCATCAGGCCGGCGGCTGTTATTCCTCTCCCTTGCCGATTGTACATCTTATTTTTGTAAGTGTTATTCTTTTATTATAATACATTTTGTGGGATTTTATGCTATGGCGTCCCTTCTTGTATTCTATGGTTGAAATCCCTCTACATCATCCCGTGTTCCCAGTGGCTGTTATAGGAGATCTGGTCTTCCATCCTCTACACCAGTGTTTCTCAACTCCGGTCCTCAGGGCACACTAATAGGCCAGATTTTAACCCCTTCCCATCCGCGCTACAGCCTATATACGGCTGCAGCGCGGACTCGAATTTTCGGGAGGCCGTTTTTAAACGGCCTCCAGTGACACGCCCCCCCGCGCGCTCCTGCGAGCGCGCATCGGGGGGAATCTGTGTCGGCCGTGTCCCTTGGACACGGCCGATCACAGATCGTGGTGAATGGCCAATCACAGCGGCCATTCACCACGTGATCAAGCCGTCCAATGAGAGATGATCTCATATGTAAACATATGAGATCATCTCTCATCGCCGGCGCTCCTTCCTCACACAGACACTGCAGTGTGAGGAAGGAGGGGGAGCCGACAGCCGCTGGGGACACAGACAAATGTAATCAGGGCACTGATCACCAGTGCCCTGATTACTGAAGGTAAAAAAACACACACACTGCCCCCACCATCAGTGCCCACAGTGCCCGCCATCAGTGCCCCCATCAATGCCCACAATCAGTGCCCATAGTGCTGCCAGTCAGTGCCCATCAGTGCCTGCTCATCTAGGCACTGATGAGCACTGACTGGCAGCACTATGGGCACTGAGTGTGGGCACTGATGGTGCTGCCCATCAGTGCTCATCAGTGCCGCCCGTCAGTGCTCATCACTGTCACCCGTCAGTGTCCATCAGTGCCATCCGCCAGTGCCCATCAGTGCCGCCTATCAGTGCCGCCCGTCAGTGCCGCCTCTCAGTGCCCAGCAGTGCCACCTCTCAGTGCCCAGCAGTGCCACCTCTCAGTGCCCAGCAGTGCCATCTCTCAGTGCCCAGCAGTGCCACCTCTCAGTGCCCAGCAGTGCCGCCTATCAGTGCCGCCTATCAGTGCTCATCAGTGCGGCATATTAGTACCTCCTCATCAGTGCCCATAAGTACCACCTCATCAGTGCCCATAAGTGCCACCTCATCAGTGCCCATCAGTGCAGCCTATCAGTGCCCATCAGTGCCGCCTCATCAGCGCACATCAGTGAGGGAGAAAAATTTATTTTCAAAATTTACTCGCAGAAAATAAGAAAAACTTTTTTTTTTTTTTCAAAATTTTCTGTCTTTTTTCTTTTTTTTTGTAAAAAATAAAAAACCCAGAGATGATTAAATACCACCAAAAGAAAGCTCTGTTTGTGTGAAAAAAATGATAAAAATTTCATATGGGTACAGTGTAGCATGACCGCGCAATTGTCATTCAAAGTGTGAGAGCGCTGAAAGCTGAAAATTGGCCTGGATGGGAAGGGTGTTTAAGTGCACAGTAGGCAAGTGGTTAAGTATTACCCTGGGGAGATGCAGACTAAAATACTGCAATCACTGAGCAGCAAATGATCTCACCTGTGATGTATTTCAGTTTTCCTGCAAACCTGGCCTGTTAGTGTGCCCTGAGGACCGGAGATGAGAAACACTGCTCTACACGAGCTTGCCATCAATATCTGCCCATTTATACCATTATCTGGTAAGGTTATTCAGAGTTGGTGTTGAGGACACAGTTCTTGCATGTTTGGGATCCTTTGTGGATTTTCCTATGAGCCTTTACAGTTATTTTTCTGGTAAGCTGCATTCCTATCGTTGGAGGTGTCTGGATCTATCATTTAGGCTGTCACTTCTTATATCTGGTAAGGAGTACCTTATTGGTCTGTTTTGGTGGTGGATGTCTCACATTTCTCACATCAATTTGGATTTTTATGTTCACATATTCCTCATGAGCACTTTATTATCACTGGAGCTTTGGTGATCCTCATCTATATAGAGTGCTATTTCTCCATTTGTTATTTTGGTTTTACGCTATGGCGTTTATATTTTTATTTCACATACAACCACACCATTGAGGGGATCGTTTGAGATTGTGAGATCTATCGTGTATAGCCCCTGCCAAACTTCTGGAGTCGTTGTTATCATTTGGCACGATTTGTACCGAGTTCTGGTAAGCGTTCCATCTACACTGATATCCTTAAATCACGTCTATATTATTTGATTTACTCACGGACTATATGGACTATTAATTAATCTATCCTTCACTGTTTGATACATGTTTATTTAAATGTTTGATCATTCTCTAGCGCGACTTGTATATATTACTGTTCTTTGGGGTGTTGGTCACACTTGAAGTCGCTGCTTTGCACTTTTATTTTGGTTGTACTAGCGCAGTTGTTTTTTTCTATTTATACTCCAGATGTAACCATCCAGTACTAGTCATCCAGGATATTAGAATTATATGATAAGTTCTTAATTTAATAATAATCATTAAAACAATATGAGAATTTGTCCATATTCTCATGGGTAAATGAAGACATTGGGCTGCCTTCTTTATGTCCTAAGCTCAAGCACCCTAAAGAAACTGCTTTGCATTCTTTGGATGTGGTTCTGGCAATTAGAGTTTACCTGGAGGCTACTGAATCTTTCAGGAAATCAGATTCTCTTTTTGTCCTTACAGAAGGACCTAGAAAGGGATTGGCTGTAACCATTTCTAGGTGGATCAGGCAGACGGTGGTTCAGGCTTATTCATTCTACTAGTGCTTCTTGGGCTTTTCGCCATCAGGCGCCAGTGATACAAGTTTGCAGGGCGGCAACTTGGTCGTCTGTGCATACATTCACAACATTTTATAAAGTAAATGTGTTAGCATCCTTGGATGCTTCTTTTAGCCGCAAGGTTTTGCAGGCTGCTGTTTGAAAGAGACTTGTGCCCCGTACACACGTGCAGATTATCTGCAGACTTTTGTCTGCAGACTTACCTTTTCTATGTAGTGCAAGGGCCTGCCGGATTGCATACAAATTGAAAGTGTTTAGGTTTGACCTCATATTATATGGTTTTGGTAAGTCTGCAGACAAAAGTCTGCAGATAATCTGCACGTGTGTATGGGGCATTATTCTCTTTGAGGGTGTTCGTCCAGGTGAGCTCCTGTTGTTCCTGGTTGAGCTCTATATTCTCTGGTTGGCTAAAGTTTTAGCCTTGTTGGGAATTTTGTTCTTTTTCTGCGTTGTTTTCCCACCCCTCAAGCAAATATTGCTTTGAGACGTCCCAATGGTCAATGAACGATAGAGAAAACTGGATTTTTGTCTTACCGTAAAATCCTTTTCTGTGAAGTTTATTGACAGACGCAGCACCCGCCTCTCTATCTTGAGTGGGTTTGGGCTTTTCCTCTAAACACTGCTTGCAACAAAACTGAAGCCTATAGCAGAGTGTGTGGGTGTATATTATAGGCATGGTAAAGCTTTTTCCTGCCTAGTGTTCCACTCCTGTATGGGGCAGCATACCTTAATGTTCAAGAATTATATGGAGCTGCGTCTGTCAATGAACTTCAGAGAAAAGGATTTTATGGTAAGACAAAAGTCCAGTTTTTCTTGCCTCTAGCGACATCAAGGCTTACCTGCACAATCCAACATGTGCCCAACACCATTGCTTGTTCCGTTTTTCTGTGGGAGAGGAGCACTATCAGTTTGTGGCATTACCCTTTGGCCATCTCTCCGCTCCTCGGGTCTTCACATAAGTGTTGGTTCCCGGTTCTGGCGCTGCTACGTCAGCAGGGGATTGCGGTACTGGGCTACCTGGATGACCTCCTCTTGCGAGCTGTGTCTTCTGCTGCCTTGATGGGTGATGTAGAGATCACCATACAGACCCTGAAGAAGTTTGGTTGGCTTTTAAATTACTAGAAGTCTGTTCTGATTCCATCCAGAAAATTGGATTATCTTAGTCTTACTCTGGATTCAACTCTGGCCACAGTGTTCCTTCCTCTGGAGACAATTGAGTACTGTCCATGATACTTTTTTTATTTACACTAACATACAATTTTTCAGGACAAGCTTTCGGGGTATGTCCCCTTCATCAAGATCCAAGCAGTACTGATTCACAAAATGTTTAGCAGAATGGTAAAAAAACACACAATCTCTAAGCCAAAGGAAAAAAAAAAAGAGAAAACCAAACAAACAAACAAATTTAACTGGCAATGGTAATAAAACTAGCATAGTTAGTGAGATAAGACAGAGGGAGAGCTGGAGACAGGGGAAGGTGGGGGGGGGGGGGTAGTCACAGAGGGGGTCGTAAAACTGTAGGATAATGAGTAAGGAAACCCATATCTAAATTTAAGCCGTTATTTTTTGTGTCAAAAGAAGTATCATTCTTAATTCAAAAGTTTTCCTTTCCTGGATAGTTCTGAAATTCCCTTTAAGAACGAAAACATTGAGGTCTTCTATAGTGTGGTGCGGTTGTGAAAAATGATGTCCCACAGTTTGGTAGAAACTATCTTCTTTATGTTCCTTGATGGTATGTGTGTGCAAATTCACCCTCGCTTGCAACTTCTGTCCCGTTTCGCCTACATAAGATCCTTTGCTACATCTTTTACATTGGATGAGGTACACAACATTGGAGTTGCAGTTGTATGATCCTGTTATATTAAAGGTCCCATTTGTGTGTGTGACACTTTTAGACAGATTGATCTGGTTGCACAGTTTGCAGCGTTTTTTATGGCAGGGTTTGCTCCCATTATTTGTGACTTCATAATCAGAATGAATTTCCTGCTGATTAGTTTATGTCTGAGGTTGGGTGGTTGTCTGAAAGCCAGTATTGGAGGTTGTTGGAATATTCCTTTCAGAGTTTCATCCTCTGTTATGATGGGTTGTAAATCTTTGATTATCTTTCTTATCCCTTCTAGTGCTGGATTGTATGTGGTGACTAGAGGTACACGGTTATTTGTTTTTTTCTCTTTGTATTGGAGAAGATTTTCTCTTTGGGTTTTCAAGGCTGTGTTTATGCTGGTAATGATGGTTTGGTTTTTGTAACCTTTCTTACGGAAGTAGTTTGCTAGTGTTCTGAGATTTTTATCTCTGCCTTCTGGGTCTGAACATATTCGGTTCTATCTGATGGCCTGGCTGTGTATGATGGCCTGTTTAGTGTGTTGGGGGTGAAAACTGGAACTGTGGAGATGGCTGCATTGGTCAGTCGGTTTCCTGTATATCGAAGTATGAAGCTTGTCATCCCTGATGTATACTGTGGTGTCTAGGAAGTTGACATGCCTGTTAGAATAATCCATTTTAAGTTTGATAAATGGGTGAAAGGTGTTGATCAATGAAAAAAATTGTTTGAGATTTTCATCACCTTCTGTCCATATGATGAAGATACAGTGCCTTGCGAAAGTATTCGGCCCCCTTGAACTTTGCGACCTTTTGCCACATTTCAGGCTTCAAACATAAAGATATAAAAATGTAATTTTTTGTGAAGAATCAACAAGTGGGACACAATCATGAAGTGGAACGAAATTTATTGGACAGTTCAAACTTTGTTAACAAATAAAAAACTGAAAAATTGGGCGTGCAAAATTATTCAGCCCCTTTACTTTCAGTGCCGCAAACTCTCTCCAGAAGTTCAGTGAGGATCTCTGAATGATCCAATGTGGACCTAAATGACTAATAATGATTAACAGAATCCACCTGTGTGTAATCAAGTCTCCGTATTAATGCACCTGCACTGTGCTAGTCTCAGAGGTCCGTTTAAAGCGCAGAGAGCATCATGAAGCACAAGGAACACACCAGGCAGGTCCGAGATACTGTTGTGGAGAAGTTTAAAGCCGGATTTTGATACCAAAAGATTTCCCAAGCTTTAAACATCCCAAGGAGCACTGTGCAAGCGATTAATATTGAAATGGAAGGAGTATCAGACCATGGCAAATCTACGAAGACCTGGCCGTCCCTCTAAACTTTCAGCTCATACAAGGAGAAGACTGATCAGAGATGCAGCCAAGAGGCCCATGATCACTCTAGATGAACTGCAGAGATCTACAGCTGAGGTGGGAGACTCTGTCCATAGGACAACAATCAGTCGTATACTGCACAAATCTGGCCTTTATGGAAGAGTGGCAAGAAGAAAGCCATTTCTTAAAGCTATCCATGAAAAGTGTAGTTTAAAGTTTGCCACAAGCCACCTGGGAGACACACCAAACATGTGGAAGAAGGTGCTCTGGTCAGATGAAACCAAAATCAAACTTTTTGGCAACAATGCAAAACGTTCTTGTGACGATACCCTTGCTCGCCCTGTCCGCTCTCCCGACACTCCTCTGTTTCTAGTCAGTCAGCTTGCAGATCGCATCGTCTGATGGTTCGGTCAACCAAGGATCCGGGATCCGAACTACAGCTATGTGCCGTTCGGAATCCATTAGAACAAACACCAAGCAGGCTGTATGTAAGTTCAAGCAGGAAGACAATTTATTGGAAGAACACAGCACACTTTATACAGAAAGTGGAATATCCATGCAAATGAGGGCTTGAAATGAGTCAACAGGGATTGGTCAGATAGCTTTGACCAATGCAAATGAGGGCTTGAAAATGAGTCAGTAGTGATTGGTCAGATAACTTTGACCAATGCAAGGAGACAGAAGCCCCAGGGGGCAATCAATGTACACAATAGTCAGACACAGAACAATTGTTGTCTAACGAGCCCTGAATACACATTACTCTGTGTCAATACCTCCCTTAGCAGACCACAGGTGAGGTCATTAGCACACCTGACAATAGCCACCTCAGACAGTAAGCAACATTTTCATAACTTCTAAAATATTCATCACATTCAAATAAAACTTACATTTTCAGAATCAGCATACTTAGAATGCAAACATAACCAAAAATCATAGAAATCCCTCCAGGGGTTAAAAAGTTAGACGGAAGTCCTTTTCTGACCGACCGTCTCTTCAGAACTTCCTGGGATGACCATATAAGGAGTGGACTTCCTGCTCAGAAACCTCATGGCAAAGGGAACAATGGACCATGCTGACAAAAATGAAGCAATTCAACCCCTCACCCATCTGTCCTTAAATTCCAGTGATGGTGAACACCATCACAGTTCTGTTTGGCGTAAAAGCAACACAGCTCATCACCCTGAACACACTATCCCCACTGTCAAACATGGTGGTGGCAGCATCATGGTTTGGGCCTGCTTTTCTTCAGCAGGGACAGGGAAGATGGTTAAAATTGATGGGAAGAAAACCTGATGGAGTCTGCAAAAGACCTGAGACTGGGACTGAGATTTGTCTTCCAAAAAGACAATGATCCAAAACATAAAGCAAAATCTACAATGAAATGGTTCACAAATAAACATATCCAGGTGTTAGAATGGCCAAGTCAAAGTCCAGACCTGAATCCAATCGAGAATCTGTGGAAAGAACTGAAAACTGCTGTTCACAAACGCTCTCCATCCAACCTCACTGAGCTTGAGCTGTTTTGCAAGGAGGAATGGGCAAAAATTTCAGTCTCTTGATGTGCTAAACTGATAGAGACATACCCCAAGCGACTTACAGCTGTAATCTCAGCAAAAGGTGGCGCTACAAAGTATCAACTTAAGGGGGCTGAATAATTTTGCACACCCAATTTTTCAGTTTTTTATTTGTTAAAAAAGTTTGAAATATCCAATAAATTTCCTTCCACTTCATGATTGTGTCCCACTTGTTGTTGATTCTTCCCAAAAAATTACAGTTTTATATCTTTGTTTGAAGCCTGAAATGTGGCAAAAGGTCGAAAAGTTCAAGGGGGCCGAATACTTTCGCAATGTACTGTATATAGGAATCGGCCTTTGGATTTACCAATATTGCTGATGTTTTCGTGACGTCATTGTGTATGTTCTGCCTTTTAACACCGCCTCCACGCCTGCGCAGCCCATACATGATGTCATTACACCGCACGCTGCACACGTTCTCTGCCTTAAGACTGCCTCCCATACCTTGGACAGCCTTGTGTGCAGCCAGCTGCAGTCCGGTCACGGTGCCAGCCATCCACCCACAGGCCCAGGCCTCAGCCACCCACCACAGGGTGCCAGCCACCATCCATCCAACCCACAACAAAACAGGGTGCCAGCGAGCAAGCAAACCAGCCACCCAGATGACACCAAGCCAGCCACCCGCCACTGTGACCAGTGACCACACAGTGTTCCAGCAAGCTAGCCACCCACAACAGGCCAGGGTGAGTGAGTGACACCAAGCCAGCCACCCACACAACAAGGTGACCCTAAGCCAGCCACCCACCACAGTGTTTCAGCAAGCCAGCCACCCACCACAGTGTTCCAGCAAGCCAGCCACCCACAACAGAGTGACACCAAGCCAGCCACCCACCACAATGTTCCAGCAAGCCAGCCACCCACCACAGTGTTCCTGCAAGCCAGCCACCTACCACAGGGCGACACCAAGCCAGCCACCCACAACAGGGTGACACCAAGCCAGCCACCCACCACAGGGTGACACCAAGCCAGCCACCCACCACAGTGTTCCTGAAAGCCTGCCACCCACAATACGGTGACACCAAGCCGGCCACCACAGTGTTCCAGCAAGCCAGCCAGCCAGCCACCCACAACAGGGTGCCAGCAAGCAAGCCAGCCACCCACACTGCCAGGCGTCAGCCACCAACCCACAACAGTGTGTCAGCAAGCAACCCACACTGCCAGGCGTCAGCCACCAACCCACAACAGGGTGCCAGCAAGCAAGCCACCCACACTACCAGGCGTCAGCCACCGACCCACAACAGGGTGCCAGCCACCCACCCAAACTGCCAGGCTTCAGCCACCGACCCACAAGGGTGCCAGCAACTCAGCAAGCCACCCACACTGCCAGGCATCAGCCACCGACCCACTACAGGGTGACAGCAGCCAGCTACCCCACAACAGGGTGCCAGCAAGCAAGCCACCCACACTGCCAGGCATCAGCCACCAACGTACAACAGGGTGCCAGCAAGCAAGCTACCCACACTGCCAGGCATCAGCCACCAGCCCACAACAGGGTGCCAGCAAGCAATCGACACTGCCAGGCATCAGCCACCAACCCACAACAGGGTGCCAGCAAGCAACCCACACTGCAGGGCGTCAGCTACCAACCCACAACAGGGTACCGGCAACTTCAGCAAGCCATTTTTTAAATGTTTTTTGTGTCTTTCAAATTAAAATGGAGATGGATGAGGAGAGAAAAAGTAAAAGTGTGGTCTGGGACTATTTCTCGTCTCAATCTTCTCCAGGAATTGCAACAGTGTGCAAGACATGTACAAATAACATAAGCATGGGATCAGTAACTGCAAAAAGCAAAAATACGTCAAATCTTTGGGCCCATCTAAGAGTTTATCATATTGAATTATATCATGCAGCACAGAAAAAACAAAATGAATATCAATGCGATTTTGAAATACCTCCTCCACTATTCCAGGCAACAATAACAGATATGTTTCTGAAAAAAAACAGGGGTCACTGTCTAGATTCAGATGGAAGATCCCAACTGCTAGACAGAGTAATCACAGAAATGATTGTCACTGATAACCAGCCATTTACAATGGTGTCTGACTCAGGATTTAGGCAGTTGATGTACATACTTGAGCCAAGCTACACACTGAAGAGTGAGAAGTATCGAGCAAAAATGCTGGTAAAGCTTCACCAAAAGGTCATTGACAAAGTAAAGGCTATGCTGCAACCAGAGAATGCTGGCAACTCACTCTCATTCACAACTGACTGCTGGTCAGGACAAACAGAGTCAGAGTCACTAATGATTCTTACATGCCACTTAATTGACAGTGGATGGACAAAAAGGCAATTGGTGTTGGATACAAAAGTGATGCAAGGATCCCACACTGAGTACAGTAAAGAAATGTTTCTAGGCATGCTTGAAGACTGGGGAATCAACAAAGACCAAGTGATGCGTGTGCTACTTCGAGACAGTGGAGCAAACCTGCGGAAAGGAATGAGGCTTGATGATATGTCATATCTCAGTGTCATGGCACACAACACCCTCAGACTTTCAAATGATGGTCTGTCAAGCCAAAGAGCTTTGATTGATATGTTTTGAGAAGCATGAAGAGATTAAAAATGTTGTGCTTACAAGTCTTTTGAATCCTCAATACAAGAACAATGCTTTCTCTTCTGATGATTTATTGGCCAAGGCAAAACAATGGCTGACAGAAGATATTCAACAGGAGGTGCAGGAGGTTCCCGCCGAAAAGACAAGTCCAGATCACTATTTTTATAATCTGAAGGAGCATCATGCTGCAAAAACAGAAAAATGTCCAAAAATAAGTCAACGAACAGAAGAGAATCTTCTTCATCGTGGTCAAATTGATCAGGACATTTTCAGTGTTTTACTTGGGCCTCATGCGGAGGATTCAATTTCTTCTGAATCTGCAATAATGAGCCTGGATGATGAACTTCATCTCTATTTGAAGGAACCAGTAATTGACAGAAGAAGTGATCCTCTTCAGTGGTGGAAAGAAAATGAGGCATGCCACAAAAGACTTGCTTCCCATGCTAGAAGATACCTCTCTCTCTGCCCTCTGCCCTCCTGAACATGTTTATGAAGGGACAGCATTATATGAACAAAACAGAAGCCCTTTAACAGGTGACCATGGACATGCTGAAATGTTCTGCTTCTGCAGTATAATATTGTTCTACCTAACTGGGAGTATTGAAAAGAGTAGTGTTCACTCAAATCCACTATGTAGCTTTTGCCCAGCAATTTTTTTCTAGCTGTTTTGCACTGACTGCACTGCAGTAGTTGCAGTGAGTGCCCTACTGCAGAGGTAGTCCACTGCTCCAATCCAATCCACTGTCTAGCTGTTGCCTAGCTTTTTTCTAGCAGTTTTGCACTGACTGCAGTAAATCATTGCAGTCAGTGCACTACTGTAGCAGTAGTCCATTGACTCCAGTCCAACTCCAATCCATTGTCTTGCTGTTGTCTAGCTTTTTTTCTAGCAGTTTTGCACTGACTGCAGTAGTTGCAGTGAGTGCCATACTGCAGAGGTAGTCCACTGACTCCAATCCACTGTGTAGGTGTTGCCTACCTTTTTTCTAGCAGTTTAGCACTGACTGCGGTAGTTGCAGTGAGTGCCATACTGCAGAGGTAGTCCACTGACTCCAGTCCAATCCTCTGTGTAGCTCTTGTGTTGACTAGCTTTTTATCTAACAGTTTTGCACTGACTGCACTGCAGTAGTGATTTAAAATTATTGCAGTGAGTGAGTGCACTACTGCAGCAGTAGTCCATTGACTCCAGTCCAACTCCAATCCATTGTCTTGCTGTTGTCTAGCTTTTTTTCTAGCAGTTTTGCACTGACTGCAGTAGTTGCAGTGAGTGCCATACTGCAGAGGTAGTCCACTGACTCCAATCCACTGTGTAGGTGTTGCCTACCTTTTTTCTAGCAGTTTAGCACTGACTGCGGTAGTTGCAGTGAGTGCCATACTGCAGAGGTAGTCCACTGACTCCAGTCCAATCCACTGTGTAGCTCTTGTGTTGACTAGCTTTTTGTCTAGCAGTTTTGCACTGACTGCACTGCAGTAGTGATTTAAAATTATTGCAGTGAGTGAGTGCACTACTGCAGCAGTTTATTATGCATTAATGCACAATCAGAATGATGTGAAACGAAATGTCCCTGCAATTTACGTTTTCCTATCAGTTCTCATGCAGTTAAGGTGTGAAGAATGAGCCCTTAATGTTAAAATTGTTAATAAATAAAGTTTTACATGTTCAGTAACAGATTTGTGTTTATTTTGCAAAATTTTAAATGTACAAAAATATCGGCCAATCTCGGCCGATACCAATATGTGATCGCCAAAATATCCGTATCGGCAACGAAAAAACAATATCGGTCGATCTTTAGTTTTTATGGCCCTTATTTGCGTGTATGCATGTTTGGCAACATCTGGGCATGCTCCTAATGAGACGACGGAGCGTGTCTTGGGGTATTTCCTCCCAGATTTGGACCAGGGCATCACTAAGCTCCTGAACAGACTGAGGTGCAACCTGGCTTCGTCGGATGGACCGAAACATAATGTTCCAGAGGTGTTCTATTGGATTTAGGTCAGGCAAGCGTGGGGGCCATCAATTCGTTCATTCTCCAGGAACTGGCTGAATACTCTCGCCACATGAGGATGGGCATTGTTGTGCACCAGGAGGAACCCAGGACCCACTGCACCAGCGTAGGGTCTGACCATGGGTCGAAGGATTTCATCCCGATATCCAATGGCAGTCAGGGTACCATTGTCTAGCCTGTAGAGATCTGTGCGTCCCTTCATGGATATGCCTCCTCAGACCATCACTGACCCACCACTAAACCAGTCATGCTAAACGATGTTATGGGCAACATAACATTCTCCACAGCTTCTCCAGACCCTTTTACATCTGTCACGTGGGCTCAGGGTGAACCTGCTCTCATCTGTGAAAAGCACAGGGTGCCAGTGGCGGACCTGCCAATTCTGTTGGTCAATGGCAAATGCCAATCGTGCCCCACAGTGCCAGGCCTACTAGAGGATGTCAGGCCACCCTCATAAAGTCTGTTTCTGATTGGTCAGAGACATTCACACCAGTGGCCTACTGGAGGTCATTTTTTAGGTAGTTGCTAACTAGATTGATTTTTGAGGGCTGAAAAATAGGTGCCGTGCGAATTTCATTATTCACCACTGTGCTGTGACTCATCTTAAGAGAATGTGTAGCATTAAGACTTGGGGTAGCTACTGAATTTTCAATGGCTAACTCACCAAGATTTTGTGATAGTTGGGAGGGAGATTGGTGAAATTGCTGGTGATGTTCCGGAGGGAAAAGTGGGGTGCGTTTAGAAGAAGTGTTAGATTCTTTTTTGTTTTCTATTTTGCGCTTGTAGGGACCATTCATTTTTGTGTGACCTTGGGACTTAGTATGGGAAGATGATGTAGATGATTGGGATGATAAGTCACTCACATCATTAGTGTTTGTTTGTGAATGAAAAGAGCTTGAATGAGGGTTTTTATATGCATTTTTTGTCATACGTTTGTTATTTCTTTCTCTGGTCCAGTGATAAGCTTCATCCTGTTGATATGCTTGCTTATCTCTGGCAAATTTCTTTTCTTTAGTCTTGATCAAATTGCCTACAAAAATTTCTAATTGTTTTTGCATTTTGTTATCTCTCTGAGAGAAGGAGGGATCATTTAATAATGCTACACTGTCTAGATAGAGTTGTTTGATATCATTGTTCACAATTTCCAAATCCTTGGTATATTGTGAGCATAATAAATTCATCATTTTTAGAGAACAGGAATGTAGATTTGATTCCCATTCACTTTTTAATTCAGCATTGACTGTTTTAATTAGAGGGAAAATCTGAATTCTTAGTCCCCAAGGGACCAGTTTTTCATCAATATACTTCAAAAAGTATTTTTTATTCCAAAATATCTTGGATTTTTTTTCCAATAATCTGCGCAATCTCGAAAAGAAGTGGTCAAGGGTAATTCCTCCCACTGATGAACTTTGAGCCTGATGGAACTTGTCCATTAATCCATCGAGATCTTTCCCACAGTAGCCATCCATGGTTACAAGAACCGGGGCCACTGGGGGAGAGGTTTCTAAGTCACAATACGGCCTTTAATAAAGCTGTCAGTTTCATTTGGATCCATTTCAGATTGTCTCTGGCGATCTGCTACCTCCTCTGCATACATTATGTCCGGACCGGATGTTGCCATCCCCGACCTTCCGGTTCCGGCGGAACAATACGATGCGGTCGCGTCTTGATGACGCACTTCCTCTTCGGTCTCCATTGGACCACTGGGCGTACCTTGCTCTCACTCCCCTGGTGATGTCAGACGCCGAGGGAGTGGAGAGGGTGTATAAATGCCGGCGCAATACGGTCAGTATTACACTAGACCACCGGGGAACGACATATGAGCTTCGAGACCATTTGCGGTAAATGAAATCTTCTAAACCCTGCTTCTCTCCTTACATCTTTTGTATATTAGATGCTGACTATGTCCTTCCATGCCTCTCTCTTCTTTCTCCTCCCGTGCAGTCTCTTTCATTTTGAGCGTACTATTGGAAAATTTGTCCAATTACAATGGCGGTGAACTTTTGAATACTGCATGATAAGTATGCATACCCTCAAAACTTGACAGCCCCTATTGCGTTTGTCATTGTCATTAATAAACTCCATTTTTCTCTTTAAGGGATACCTCCCATTTGGGGATACTAAGGAAACTTTGTTTTCCCTCCCTGCTTTTTTACATTGGGGTACCTAGTGAATCAACTGCACATTCATTATAATCAGGTGAATATTTTAGCAATTTTTCAACCTGATATTTAGTCCTATACAACTGGAGATATAGCAATCTTGGGTTGAAGTGTATTTCCATGCTCTGGTCTCATTATTTCTACCCATCATTCCTAGCTTGGCTGTCACCCTCTCTATGGGTCAACTTTAAGAGGTTGGATGTCTCGGTTCCCCTCCCCCTCTGTGCTCGCTTGGGTGGCGTCACCTTTATTGCCTCCACCTTCGGCATAAGAAAGGGTTCAGGTCATCTTAAGGTACTTTTATTGGTATCATTGTCTTTCTAATATGTAAATCAATTGGGCACTCAACTTTAGGACCATTGAGATAAGCCCTATGTATATACACATGCTATGTCTTTTATGTTTTTTCCTTTTGTTACCTAGAAATGTTCACTCTCGAGAAATGTCTATGAAAACTCCTGAAGAAGCTATTATGAAGATGGCGAAACATGTAGAGTTGATATTTTCGAGTGCATTTTCTTGATTTTATCATTTTATATTGATGTACTGTCTTGTCCTCACCTCCTATGTGTAATAAAATGTATAATTTTTGAGAATTCAGATTTTTCTCCATCATTTTGCACCGTTAAAGTCCCACTTTGCCCCCCTCCATTGTAGCTACTCTGATTAAAAAGTTTTCCTTTAATTTTTTTTTAGCAGTGTGTGTGTGTGTGTGTGTGTGTGTGTGTGTGTGTGTATATATATATATACATACAGTATATATATATATACTATATATTGTTTATATTAGGTAGTCTCGTCCAGATTAGTGCCTGACCTCACAAATGCACTTCTGGAATAATGGTCAAACATTCCCATAGACACACTCCTAAACCTCATAAGCCTTCCCAGAAGAGTTAAAGCTGTTGTATCTGCAAAGGGTGGGCCAACTCAATATTGAACCCTACGGACTAGGACTGGGATGCCATTAAAGTCCATGTGGGTGTAAAAGCAGACACCCCAATACTTTTGACAATATAGTGTATATACTGTACATTTATATTTTTATAATTTCTAAAAGATTTTTTTATAAAAATGTTGGTAATAATTTTGTAATATGGATAATAGGGATGGGGGAACTGTTCGCCGAACACCTGAATTTGCAGGGTGTTCGCCAGATGTTTGCCCCGCCATACAGTCATTGTTAAGTTCATGTTAAGTTCAAATGTTAAGTTTGAGCCATGAAATAATGTGCGCCAATCAGGTTTGCATTAGTCTCCATATGTTTACTCAGAATATACGCCATACAGCGGTTCACACCATCCTTCAATGGATGTGTGACACAGATTAAATTTGTTACAGACTTTTTATAATACATAAATGGGCACAAGCCCAAGTTACAGACTATACAAAGTTTCACAATATTGCACAAGATTTCATAATACAGTCTAATTACACATACGGTCATCCTGACATTATAATGACGTCGAGTGAAAAGTTAGTCTGACAATTAAAAATGATTGATTGGGGGCTTTTTACATTTTACGGTAATAAGGGGCTTGTTTTCATAAACATCTCTTTCCGGGAATCTTATCATTTTTGGAAGAACGTTTCATGTTATACTTGACACATATTCATAATAAAGACAACATAACAAACAGACTCAGACTGAAATCCTAAAACGTATTATTTTGAAAGTATATTCAAGGTTAAAGAGGGGACTCTAGACTGCCATACTGATACATGAATACATAATATAAAAGTCGTTAAGAATCCTCAATATGTTTTCATCTTGACAGTCCCTCCTGAGTTTAGAATTCATCTGTGTCTTTTCTTTTAAACTTCTTCTGTGTATTTAGGTTGGTTTTCGGGTATGCGGGTAACCATCTCATGGGCCGTCTTTATGCGAGACCTCGAGAGATCAAAAGAACCAGTATTAGTACGAGCAGTAGCCTTTTCATACAACATTTGCATAGCATTGGTACACATTTAACTACCAGTATAATCAATACTATAACTCCAACAATATACAGGATACCATGCAATATACCTGCGAACCACCGTCCAATACCAGTAAACCAGTTGACAGGTTTTAGCCAAGAGAGTCAACTTTCCCAGCTAACTCCAATCCAAGCGGTTTCGGTATGTTCCTTACAAAAATAAAGCTTTAATTGCTGCGCCCTTTATACATGTGAAATGATTGCATCTTCAGTTTTCGTATAATTTCCTATGTAATTGCAGCATGAGGTTCCCACTACGGTACACATTCCTCCCTGACTAGCAGTAAGGTAATCCAACACCAGCCGGTGTTGCAAAACCTCCTTTTTAATCATTTTTAATTCAGTGGCCATTAATATGAAATTTCTGTTATACAGAGCAGTTATGCTATCCATTAGGTCAGCTAAATCTATAATAAAACTGAAGGCTTTTTTGATACAACATCTATTCACCCAAGGTATAGAAAATATTGGTCTTATCTCTCTATCATGGGACTCAATATTAATATCATCATCATTTCTTTCTGGGCCTTCATTCTGGGTTGGAATAGGTGCTAGTATTTCAAGATCAGTCTCTTCTTCAGTGTCATCTGCCACTTGTCCGAGGGCAGCCTGTACTGGAATATCCTGTTCAGAATGGGCTCTTTTGAAGAAATGGGCAGGGATTTTATGCAATTGTGTCTCTTTAAACTCATTGTCACTCATGTACCATGTAGCAGGCACATTAATAACTTCAAATTGTTCTGGCGTGAATGTTGGCGGTGTGTGAAATCATGCAATTCCTGATATCGATCTGTACTTCACATAACATCTTTACCATCAAACCAATACCTGACATCCGCATTATCCATTCACTGAGAGTCTCCAATCACTCGATCAGTATTCTTGAAACCTTTCTCAAGTAGTTCTGGCGGATAAATACGATTAAAGTTAATACATACTGCTGGGATTCTCATTGGGGCCTTGGTAAATAGCAGTAGTGAAATGGCCTTGTCAACCATCTTAGCACCGATATTGCCAAAGTGAGCACCGTCTTCTATCTCAGCTAGGGTACTGGGTATACCTAGTAAGGGCAAAGTCTTGTGTGAGATAGGTGAATGTGTGCATATCCAACACTTAGTGATTTCCAACTTCTTGGCAGCTTGCAACTGCATAGCCACAAAGGAATTATAGAAGGGTTGTCTCAACTTAGCATGTAAGTCTCTCTTCAGCCTTTGATCAAATCCAGACTCTGTGGTAATGTGTAACTTTTTAGTCATTACAGTAGCATTGAGGAAAAAGGTATCATGCGTCTCACCTTTTTTTATCATGTGAGTCCATTCATACATCGTGACCGTGATCCACACCAAGGCTCCTCCACTCAGGATAATTCCTCAGAGATCCATATCAGCTCTAGGTACTGTAAGAGACATTCTTCCGTATTCGTAGTCTTCTGGCTCGAGCCCGAGTCAATGATAAAGATGACCTAGGAGGTAAAGGTACAGAAAGGTCCTTGCCAGCAGTACACTGGCCTGTATGTTTGTTCAAAGCTACTGCTTTTTTACAATGGGAACCATGCACCCAACACTTGTAATCCTTTAGCTTTACAGCTGTGGGAGACGCAAGTATAATCTGGAACGGTCCCTTCCACTTAGGGGACAGAGTAGTCTTCGGGGTGTGATTCTTAATGTACACCCACTCTCCAGAATTTAGTCCATGAGTCTTTTCACTTAGGTCCACTTGTTGTCCTGCTTTGGAAAAAGTATCAGAAAACACATTTGTGTTAAAGTCTTAAAGTCACTGTTTCTGATGTTACAGAAGCTGTAGGACGTCTTTTAGGAGGGCGCCCAAACAATATATCTTCTCCTTTGGGGTAGTCCTGATAGTTGCTAGGGCTATAGGCAATGCTTCTACCCATGTGCTCTTTCCATTAGTAGTCATCTTGGCCAGATACCTTTTTAGGGTTTAAATAGTGCGTTCCACCATCCCACTAACCTGTGGTCTATATGTGGTGTGTAACTGTTGTTTCAGACCTAAAATATCTACTACCTCTGCTATTAGTTTGTTATCAAAGTGTGTACCTCTGTCTGAAGAGATCACAGCTCCCATACCATAGGAATCAATTCTCTAGTAAGACACTTAACTACTGTTCTGGCATCCTTATTCGCAAACTAAAAGATACTTAAATAGGCCACAAGGGGGCATATCTGAGAATTCAATCTGCACAATTTGAAAACGGCTCCTCAGTATGCGGAATGTGTTTCATAGGGGTAGGCACTGGTTTACCTATGTTATGCATTTGACATACAGCACATTCATTAACCTGTTTAGCAGCATATGTGTAAAAACCTGGTGCCCACCACTGTTCACAATCCCTCCTGTTGAGACATGGCAAGGCCCATGGCTCAAGGCCAACAATGAAGGAAAAAGAGTCGGTGGAGCAACCAGTTTATCATTCAACCTCCAGAGGCCATCTGGTCCGCAAACGGTTCTTTTTGTAGACCAAGTGGATCAGTGGGGTGAACTTTCCTGTAGGGCCTTGACAACCCCATGGTCCACTTGAAGATTTGTGACCAAAAATATAGGGACTACATGTGGCTGATAAGAATGAATAGCTTCTTTTGCATATTTATCTGCCAAAACATTCCCAACCTATACACTGTCCTTAAACCCGGTATGTACTTTTACATTTAATTACTGTTACTTTAAGAGGCGATTGGACTGCAAACAACAGTCTGTCAATTAACTTTTTGTGTTGAATGGGTGTTCCTGTTGCTATCAGGTAACCCCTTTCCTGCCATAATCGTGCAATATACCCACAGCATAAGCAGAATCACTGTAGATATTTACCGTATCTCATTCTGCTAGCTCTAATGCAACACAGAGAGGTGTAATTTCCGCAGCCTGCGCTGACTTAGAATTTAGCAGAATTTCAGTATGCAGCAGTCGGCTCTCACCGTTTACTACCGCACAGGCAGCTAATGTTAACCCATCAGGTCGTCTGAGGGATGAGCCATCTATCAACAAGTCTGCACATACAGGCAGACCAGCAATGGATTCATCCTGAAGATCAGATGTGGGTTTTGTTACTTCATCAATAGAGGTAGCACAATGATGTATTAGGTATTCAGAATCATCAATTTCCTCACCGTCAGCTTCCGATAGAAAAGTAGCTGGATTCAGAGTCTGACAGCGCTGAATTTTTAGATTAGAAGCTGATAACAAAATCAAATGATAATGTGCTATCCTTTGTACTGAGAAGTGTTTAGTATAGGCACTATTTAACATAGCCTCCAAATCATGGGGGCCCATTAAATACAAAGTGTTGCCTAATACAATGTCTACAGTCTTTTTCAACCAGTAGGGCAGACGCCGCTACTGCTTTTGGACATCCAGGTAGCCCACTGGCTAAGCTGTCCAATGGGTAACTGTAGTACCCCACTGGGCGATGTCTGGCACAGAAGTGTTGCGTTAACACCCCATTCGCATGTCCATTTATTTCTGTGCAAAATAAATAGAAATCTTTGCTATAGTCTGACAAACCAAGACTGGGCACTGTTAGCAAAGATTGCTTGATTTGTTTAAATGCTTCCATAACTGAAGGGGTTAACTCTTCCGAAGTGAATTTATAATTGCTTTTTGTTTGTCTCTTCAACAATTCCTGTAGGGGTGCTACACTGCCCCTCTTTGGATCTCCAGTTCTCCCTTTTGGCCTGGGGACCCCAAAATTGGAAATGTACACTATTCCTGACGGGGGATAAGGGGGTTCCGTCACCTGTACTGTAGAAACTGACATTCCCCTGGGTTTATGTACCTTTTCCTTTACCTCAGGGACTTGCATATTCATTATTTTAGTTTTTTCCTTTCTCTCTATTTTTTCCCTCTCTTTTTTTTATAACACTTCACAAGCTATCTGTGCTATGTCAACCAACTCAGGGACAGGTTTAATTCTCCTGTCCGCTATGCGGAGCTCCATTTTCTTTTCTAATCTCAGACAACAATCCACTTACAAAAATATTTATCACTTTAGGTTGTTTCATGTCATCTTCACTTTCAGTCACCCAATCACTATGCTTCTATATAGCATCTTTGAATCTATTACAATAGTTCAACATCTCCTCACCTTCCTTCTAAACAACATCCAATAACATTCACATATCCTGTCCTTTATCAAACATACTTGTTACCCATTTCTTTAGAATTTTATTGTATCAATCTTTGTTTCCTATGTATTTTGGCCATCTGCCTGTATCCCCAATATCCCTGATTCATGCGCACTTATTTACTGCAAATGTGTTCCATACATACACATATATTTTTCCTCAGGTACTGCACAATCAATCAAAATCCACATATCTATATATGTAGCTTGCTGAGTTTTCTCCATTCACATCAACCTTTTGTACCATTTCTTTTAAGACTCTTGGCAATGTTTGGGAGATCTTCTACAATTGCCCTAATTTATTGGGGTTTCTAAGGGACATACACTTTCCCTAACCTTGCTATATACTAACCTCTATCACCTATTTTTAAGGGAATTTCTACACCAGGTCAGTTACCAGGACTGAAAAACAAGAAACTAAGATGGGTTTGTCTCCTCGTCCACTAGGACGCTAAAAAAAAACAACGCATTACTTCACTGTAAAAGAGAGTAGCATCGGATGGTATGGCCATCAATAAAGATGGCACATCAGATACCACTTGTATGCTAAAATCAGATAAAACTATAAAACTAAAACATTTTCTTGGCTCCGTGCCAAACTTACAAAAAAAACTTTCTACTTTTTTTTTTCTTTTTTGTGTCATTTTTACAAAAATCTGACCAGAGGTCCCCCTCCTTCAATAGAGGACACCCCTAAAATACCATTCAAAAACTATAATCAGATAAAAAGTTAATCTGATTTAAAACTTTTGGCTCAGTGCCAACAGGGTCCAATGGTCACACTAATTGCGGTAACCCTTTCTGTGCAAAAATAAATTCCATAATTATAACGGGACCGAAGATATTTACTGTTGAACCCTTAATTGGCAAGTAGCCAATTTTCAAAATTTTGCAGCAGAGCTCCCTTTCATACAGGGACTTGTGAGCAAAATGTAAATTCTCATTATCTATAATTCTATATATAAGAAATAACCTCAAAGTGTCCTGCCAACTACGGCGAACTATGTTTTCCCTGATAAAACAGTTTCTATTACTCTTTAACCATCTATTTGTTAAAGCAGCTTTTTCTAAACATATTTTATAGGGAGGGCTTCACCTATTTCTTTTTTCCTTCCCGTGCTGCTAGACATTTAATTCCCCCACAATCAGACATTTTAAATAGCAAGTTAAACAAGGCATCAATTTTTAGGCGTACTCAAAATAGCCCTCTGGTGGCCACCATTTAGAGGGATCCTCTTTATACGCTTTTTTGTAATTCTGCACCATTTTACATGATGTTTGAGGGCGTCTGGATCACCACTCACCATCATCTTAACGATGGGTGCATCTGAATGTAATTTAGCAACATTTAAGTCTGTTTTCTTTGCTATTTTTAATACATTTTTGCTTTAGTTTTTGTAAGCCCGAAGTTTTTCATAATGGGCAAAACATTTTTATCAATTAAATTTCCCATTTTATTATTTCTCGTTACCACTTTAAGAAATGACAATATTTGGAGATTCTGGGATCAAGAACTCCGTTTCTTTATCACAACAGCTGCTACCAACAGCCCGGTACTTTAACATTACGACATGTCTTAATCTGTTCTATACACGTTTGAACGTCTTCTGAACGAGTGAATATAGGCTAGTCTTTCTCTGACTCCCTAATCCAAAGAACACTCAGCAGGTTAAACAGACACTGGGGTTTAAGGCAATACCTGCCCTAATACCTCCACATTGTCTTTCAACACCACACACACACACTCCAGAAAATAGTAGTATCTCTGCTTTTAAATCGTCCCTTATATATATATTGTTATTTCTTGTAATAAGGAGAATTAAAAAAAATATATTTTTTTAGAAAATAATATTTTTCATACATAGTATTTCCTATTGGTACCATTTAATAATCTCAGTAACCATACACAGACAGAATGCAATTAAATTCAAAGGATACGTGTTACCTTTCGTAGCCGCATTTCCCCCAACCGGCACACCACCACACATCAGAAAAAGACAGTTTCATCATGAGAAATAAAAATGTTTTCTCACCTGAGGCCTCTGTGCTGTCCCTCCTGTTGCGGGGTGCAAACCGGCGGGTTTCGATACGGTCAGAAAGACACGGTTCGAGGGGTCACCAAATGTTAAGTTCATGTTAAGTTCAAATGTTAAGTTTGAGCCATGAAATAATGTACGCCAATCATGTTTGCATTCGTCTCCATATGTTTACTCAGAATATACGCCATACAGCGGTTCACACCATCCTTCAATGGATGTGTGACACAGATTAAATTTGTTACAGACTTTTTATAATACATAAATGGGCACAAGCCCAAGTTACAGACTATACAAAGTTTCACAATATTGCACAAGATTTCATAATACAGTCTAATTACACATACGGTCATCCTGACATTATAATGACGTCGAGTGAAAAGTTAGTCTGACAATTAAAAATGATTGATTGGGGGCTTTTTACATTTTACGGTAATAAGGGGCTTGTTTTCATAAACATCTCTTTCCGGGAATCTTATCATATTTGGAAGAACATTTCATGTTATACTTGACACATAATCTTAATAAAGACAACATAACAAACAGACTCAGACTGAAATCCTAAAACGTATTATTTTGAAAGTATATTCAAGGATTAAGAGGGGACTCTAGACTGCCATACTGATACATGAATACATAATATAAAAGTCGTTAAGAGTCCTCAATATGTTTTCATCTTGACATCATCAATGGTGTCCGAGAAACCTCTCGCTGCAGACTGGCCATCACATGACACGCACCACATGACTTCCTGGCTGCCTATAAAAGCTGAGCAAGTGCTCAGAGGTATTGCTGGTTTGTCTTTCAGCTTCCTGTACCTGAGTTCCTGTTTGATCATTTACCTGCTGTGACCCGGATCGACCCTGACCTACTCTGCTCTTCTCCTGGACCTGACATTGGCTTGTTTTACGGACTTTGCTCTTGCCTCCTGTGTTTGACCCTCTGCCTGTGACCCGGATTCACCTTCAGTCTCCTGTGCCTTGACCTTCTGCTTGTGACCCAGTCTCAGTGTTGCCAACCTCCCGAAAGGAAATTTACTGGCAAAACGTCCAAAATTTACGGACGGCACCAATTTTTTACTGGCATTGCAAAAATGTACATAAACAGGCTGTTTTCAGTGCTAAACCGTGCAAATATCAATACTTAAACTATAAACATGTAGATAGTGCTATTAGCAATGTGTTTAGGTTAAACAAAAGTCAAAAAACATATTTCTCCATTAACATGGAGAGGTGAAGGGGGCACAGGAGCAGGACACTGATGTCCTCTGCCCCTGACTCCTCTCTCTACTACTCCAGTCTGCAGTGCGCTGCTAGCTGTCGGACTCGGGGGGTGAGAAAGAAAACAAACGGAGCTTCCCCTTTTTAGGTGGAGCTCTGCTTTAAATAACTGTTGGTTGCAAGTTGAGGTTGTACATCCACTGGAAAATACAGAACTGTCCATTGCATTACAATTAGTGGTGCTACAATTGGCTGTGCTATTCCCCCTAGTGGTGCTGCCCATACCTTGGATCAGAAAGGTCCATATTTAGAGTCCAATTATCTGGCTGCCCATAATCGATCGAGTCCCAATAAAGGTTGACACTGCCAGTTAAACAGTTACATACTTTAATCACTAATATGCTCACAACTTTCTTCCCATGGTGGACTGCACCATAAGGCAGGTCTACTCCTGTATAAATAACCTCCAAAAAGGGAAGTGAAACACATACAGGGGTAAGACAGGTCACAAAGAAAAATACTTTAACCTCTGCATGCAGCAGCCAGACTAAGCAGTAGCAAAAGTAACATAATGTAGGCACCTGTCACCATTCTGGAAAATACGCTTGCATTGCAGAGATGTATTCAATACATTTATTTGCTTTGTTCAGGGCAGGCATATACTTTAAATGAGGTTCAGAATGTAAATCCCAGCCTTGGTGACCATATTTTGTTTCAGGTAAGTAATGGAAAAAGCAGTAAAGGGAGTGGGTGCAATATTTATTTTGTTTATCCAGGCAGATCATATACTTTATCAGGATGAAATAAATCTCTGCTGACCTGAGCTTATCTACTACCTGACCATCCAAAGACAGTGCACTTAGCAGAGGCAGGATGTCAATACTGTGCCTGTTTACACTACTACCCGGCTGCTACTTCCTCACCCAATACAGATAATCTGTCATTGTCAGGGAGAAATATGAGGTCCAAGAGAAAGGAAAGGATGAATGAGGTGGACAATATCCCAGAGGCTCTGCTCTAACTAACATAACATCTCTCATTAATTATTTCTGCTGAAGGGATTCTCAGGCTCTGAGCCGCACTCACCAGTCCTCTCCTCTGCTCTTCTGTGCTCTGCCTCGCCCTCTGCTGCCTGTCAGAGTCTGCTCTGTCCAGTGTCCAGTCTCCCCCATCCGTCCAGCTGCCAGCAGCATCTATCTTCTAGTTCTACTCCACCTGACGGAGACGCAGACGGAGACGGAGTCCACACACAGTCCACACGCTGCACGCACTCCCTGTCAGCGGCCGGCGGGAAAACTTGAATGGCGACGGAGGCAGGGGCGGGCGCAGGCGGACCTGCTGCATGATCTCTGCAAGAGAACTCGGGAGTCGGGAATCTTCGGAACTGCACGCCGCACATGCGCAGTTCCGACCTTGCCGCCGTAGATTTACTGGCACTTTTTTCTCCTGCTACGGGCATTTACGGGCAGGAGAAAAGTACCCTGTTTTAACGGGCTGTCCGTAAATCTACAGGCGGTTGGCAACACTGCCCAGTCTTGCCTCCTGTCTCCAGTGCCTTGACCCTCAGCCTGTGTCCTGGATTGTCTGCTTACCTGTGTTTGACCCTCAGTCTGCTCCGGACTTTCTACTTACTACTTCCACTGGATCCTGATTAGTCTCTGCTCCAGTTCTACAGGACCTCCACGCAAGCTCTACCCTTCCTGCTGGTAACTTGTGCCTCTTTGTGTCATCCACCCTCTGTATCACCTCCAGAGGGGTGGAGTGCGCTTAGTCGCAACAGCGAACCGCTCTCGGCATCTCAGCCTCGGTGAGTACCTCTATTCTGATAGTACAAACCAGCCATTTCAGAGGCCAACGGAGCGCGTTCTCCTCTTGAGATCCTGTGCCAGCAGGTCACAACCCTCACTGATGCGGTCCAGAAACTGCAGGAAGGCTATGCCCAGATTGACATAAACGACACCACTTCAGATTGATTTCTTTCTGCACCACTGCTTTCCTTGTTCCCTCCTTATGTTTGCACCACACACGGTACAATATCTATCTCTTCCAATCGGTATTTTTTGTTTTTACCAAAATATATATATATATATATATTCAGGGCTTGACAAATTTTCCTGAAATCTAGGAGCCAGCTAAAAAAGTTAGGAGCCAGTTTTTTTTTTTTTAACTAACAACCAAGCTTTATTTAATAAAACGGATACTAAATTTACACATAAATACGACTAGAACCCCACTCTCCTCTAGCGCAATTGGATGAAAACAGACTGTCTGTCTCTTTCCATCCGATGCCATCTGATCCGATCCACGGGATGGATAGAAAATAGAACCACCATCCGTCTGCTTTTGGCGGACAGGATCAGATGGCGGCAGATTACTGCTCCATAGAGGAGAATGAAGGGTCCGATCAGGTCTGCCTGAAAAACTGACAGGCGGACCTGATCAGACAGCCCGTGTGAAAGGGGCCTTCGGCTGTGGCATGGCGATGAGGAAAAAAAAAAAAAAATTATATATATATATATTAATATATATATAATTTTTTTTATAATAATAATTGGAAAAAATATATATTTTTTTAATAATTAAAAAAAAAAGAAAAAAATATTATTTAGTTTTTACATTAAAAAAATAAATTTAAATTAATAATAAATAACCACACTCCCTGTCAAAGGTAACTAACTGGACAGGGAGATGGTAATGCATTGTGAACAAACAGTGGAAACAGTAATTACAACAGTCATTACTCCCGGCCACCACAAGAGGGCGCCAGTTCCCCATTGGAAGACTCATCTCAAGTAGGCCGAAAAGCCGGGCCTCAATTTTCGGACGGCCCGGAAGTCCGTGCACTCCGTGCGCGGAAGTCCGTACAAAAATGACAGGACACCCTCTGCAGGGCACCCCAGGCGCCAGGTCGCTAATTCTAGTCGCAAATGTGACCTGGCGCCCGGGTTTTGTCGAGGCCTGTATATATTCAAAAGATTGGTGAGCAGCACAACAGCAGTGGTTTGTTGAGGTCGTGTGCAAAGCAATCAAGCCATCCCACAGGCTGTATATATAAGAGAAAAAGTCCACAGGGATTGCTGCACAATTCTTTCTTTATTGGAAAAATATCCAAAGTACATACCAGTACAATCTCATAGTATTTCAATCGTAACGTTTCGGACTCAAAGGTTAACGTCCTTCCTCATACAGAAATACATCTAAATCTCTATACAAGTACAAAAGCTTATATATGTTCAAGCATCAATTAAGAATCCACGAGTCGTCAATCATTGATTAATTCACACAGAGGTCTCCAATGTATCATTAGGAGGACTGAGACAAAGTTACAAAACACAGATCCTTCCCTATATGCAATTAGTCATATCCAGTATTATCCTAATGACAAAGGAATAAAAAATATTTGTCAATAAAAAAGACTCTACAAAAAACATATATTTCAATCAATGAAATAACACAATCAACTATATGTTGCGGTGTTGAATATAGCTGTCACTGTTGAAGGTGTAGGACTCATAATTAGACCAAAAGGTCCCTTCAAAAGGATACCATTTACAAAAATAAATACAAGTCGAGTTCAGAATTTAACTCCTTCGGTTGTAAAGTATCCAAAAAATGGATCCACTGGACTTCACGTTTCCTAAGTTGTAGTTCACGATTTCCTCCCCTTCTATTTCTAGGTATATTGTCAATGACCATAAATCTCAATTGGGACACTAAGTGTCCTTTTTCCAAAAAGTGTCTCGCTAATGGTAGCTGAACTAATTTGTCTTTTATTGAGTATTTATGTCGGGCAATGCAATCTTTAACTTTTTGAATGGTTTCACCAATATAATATAAGCCACAAGGGCATTTAATGATGTATATAACATATGAAGACTGACAAGTAAAATGATCCTTGATTTTTATATCATATCCCTTGTGTGGATGTGTAAAGTTTTTTCCTTTTATCATTGAATTACACTGAATGCAGCTCAGGCATGGATAAGAGCCTGTATTTTTTGGTCCTAAAATTGTTATCATAGGACTGGGATCAAAATACTGGTCAGTCTTCACTAACCTGTCACGTAAAGTTCTGCCTTTTCTATATGATGGTAGTGGGGGTGCGTGAAATTCCGGAATATTGGGATAATTTTCACCCAATATCGACCAGTATCTCTTAACGATTTTTTGTATATCGATGGAGAATGGGTGAACTTGTGACACAAAGGGGATCCTCCTTTGAGAACTTCGTGAGTTTGTGAATGTCACTACCTGTTTCTGTTCTTTGTTAATTATTTCAGAGGGATATCCCCTTTCTGTCAGTTTCTCACCCATTTCTTTCAATCTGATTGCACAAGTCTGTGGGTTAGTTACTATTCTTTTAACTCGTGTAAATTGGCTTCTAGGGATAGATTTGAAAACCCCAGTTGGATGAAAACTATTGTAATGCAAAAGTTGATTTTTATCAGTTGGCTTGGTATTTTATCGACAATTGCGCTTAAAAGCATATTATTCAATGAAACCTGATATTAAAACTGCACAGCCAGGGCCACTATCAGTCAAAAATTTGAACCTGTATGTTAAAAGTAAAATGACTCAACCCACTTTGTGTGCAGCGGTGGAAGTATTTATTAATAAGGTTGATCAGGATATAGGTTCATTTTTGAAGGATGGTGGCAAAAAAGAGTTTATTGCAAAGAATTTGTCTAAACTTGAAATGGATGCACTCTCATCCTTGTCAGTCCGGCGAGATATAACAATCAAGCCAGCTGACAAGGGTGGAGCAATTGTTGTGATGGATACTTGTAAATACGAGGCTGAGATAAAGAGACAATTATCGAATAGGGAAACGTATAAATTGTTAGACATTAGTCCTGTCTTTTGTGTACAAACTAGAATAAAAAAGATCTTAGCATCAGCTGTCCAAGCAGATATTATTGACAATGATACACAAAACTATTTGATCAATGAATATCCAGTTACTCCGGTAATATACGTATTACCGAAAATTCACAAGGATCTTTTGAATCCACCTGGACGTCCCATTGTTTCTGGGATGGAGTCTGTCACAACACCCCTGGCAAAATATTTGGACAAATGTTTAACGCCATTAATTATGAAGACTAGATCATATATTCGTGATACTAGTGATTTTTTGTTTAAGATACGTGGGGTTAATGTTGTGCCAGACTCCCTCCTAGTGACATGGGACGTGGGTAGTTTATATACCATCATTCCACATGAATTGGGGATTGAGGCATGTCACCGTTTGTTAAAACATTCGGGTTTATATAATGATGATCAGGTTTTGTTTTTGCTGGATCTGTTGAAGGTGGTATTGGAAGAAAATTTCTTTTTGTTTAAAGAACAGCATTATATGCAACTTAGAGGGGCAGCGATGGGTTCTAATGTCGCACCCCCATACGCCAACACATTCATGGATATGGTAGAGACTTCTTTTATTTACAATAATATACAGTTTATGAAGCACTGCAAGTGCTGGTTCAGATTTGTGGATGATGTGTTTGCAGTATGGGGTGGCGACATTGGTTCCCTTTTGCTGTTCAATGACTATATCAATCATTTGATACCTGGATTAGAGTTTAGCATGACCTATAGTTCTGAAAGGATCCCATTCTTAGATACAATGTTAACCCTGGAAGACACATGTATTATTAGTGACTTATATACTAAGCCAACTGATAAAAATCAACTTTTGCATTACAATAGTTTTCATCCAACTGGGGTTTTCAAATCTATCCCTAGAAGTCAATTTACACGAGTTAAAAGAATAGTAACTAACCCACAGACTTGTGCAATCAGATTGAAAGAAATGGGTGAGAAACTGACAGAAAGGGGATATCCCTCTGAAATAATTAACAAAGAACAGAAACAGGTAGTGACATTCACAAACTCACGAAGTTCTCAAAGGAGGATCCCCTTTGTGTCAAAAGTTCACCCATTCTCTATCGATATACAAAAAATCATTAAGAGACACTGGTCGATATTGGGTGAATATTATCCCAATATTCCGGAATTTCACGCACCCCCACTGCCATCATATAGAAAAGGCAGAACTTAACGTGACAGGTTAGTGAAGACTGACCAGTATGTTGATCCCAGTCCTATGATAACATTTTTAGGACCAAAAAATACAGGCTCTTATTCATGCCTGAGCTGCATTCAGTGTAATTCAATGATAAAAGGAAAAAACTTTACACATCCACACAAGGGATATGATATAAAAATCAAGGATCATTTTACTTGTCAGTCTTCATATGTTATATACATCATTAAATGCCCTTGTGGCTTATATTATATTGGTGAAACCATTCAAAAAGTTAAAGATTGCATCGCCCGACATAAATACTCAATAAAAGACAAATTAGTTCAGCTACCATTAGCGAGACACTTTTTGGAAAAAGGACACTCAGTGTCCCAATTGAGATTTATGGTCATTGACAATATACCTAGAAACAGAAGGGGAGGAAATCGTTAACTTCAACTTAGGAAACGTGAAGTCCAGTGGATCCATTTTTTGGATACTTTACAACCGAAGGGGTTAAATTCTGACCTCGACTTGTATTTATTTTTGTAAATGGTATCCTTTTGAAGGGACCTTTTGGTCTAATTATGAGTCCTACACCTTCAACAGTGACAGCTATATTCAACACCGCAACATATAGTTGATTGTGTTATTTCATTGATTGAAATATGTTTTTTGTAGAGTCTTTTTTATTGACAAATATTTTTTATTCCTTTGTCATTAGGATAATACTGGATATGACTAATTGCATATAGGGAAGGATCTGTGTTTTGTAACTTTGTCTCAGTCCTCCTAATGATACATTGGAGACCACTGTGTGAATTAATCAATGATTGACGACTCGTGGATTCTTAATTGATGCTTGAACATATATAAGCTTTTGTACTTGTATAGAGATTTAGATGTATTTCTGTATGAGGTAGGACGTTAACCTTTGAGTCCGAAACGTTACGATTGAAATACTATGATATTGTACTGGTATGTACTTTGGATATTTTTCCAATAAAGAAAGAATTGTGCAGCAATCCCTGTGGACTTTTTCTCTTATTTATATATATATATATATATATATTTTTTTTTTTGTCTTCACTTTACATACTGCTTATACCTAGCGTTTTGTTTCACTTTTGGGTGCATTTCCTCCCCTGATCCCTGCATCAGCCCTTGTATTCACATCCTTGTTCACATCCTTGTACAGCATCCTGTTGCTGTACATTTAATACATATTTATATTTATGATGCAGTTGATTCTTATATTGCTATAACTTATATATGTATTTTAGTCAGTGATCATGGACATCTGGCACCTTACTCTACATACCTACACCATTTCCCTGTCCCTCATCCTCTCCCGGCTGTGTGGTTTTGGGTCCCTTTCCATCAGCTCCCAGTTCAGGCGTTCATGCTGCCACTGGAGTTCAGTGTCTCTTCGCTGTCCAGACCCAACCAACTGGTAAGTATGGGTCCCTGACTTGGGATCCTTCATGGGTTTTGTACCCTGCGAACATCATCAATAACTTATTTTTGGATTATTGTTACAATATTATTTCTGCATATGATTTTTCACAGACATGCATGTGTGCATCCATTTCTGAAGAAGCGAGCAGTTTGCTCGGCAAACGCGTCAAAGTTATTAAGATGCCTGTTTACAACCATGCAACAATACAGTTACTAACTTCAAGCATGTACTATATTTGTGCATATACTTTGTTTGGCCTGGTTAACATTTTATGTACCATGTTACATAATGTAATTTTTTGATACTAATTATTAAATTGAGATTACATTTACTTTATTGAGTGGCCACCTGTGTTCGCCTCATCTAAAGTCCCAGGGCAGTCTTCCCTTTCTGTATGTAAATGCCCCGATTGACGGTCGTCTCCAGCAACTTTCAGAGTCACCCGCATCAACAGCCGCAGCCCCTGCGCCCACCAGCGGTGCCTCCTCTTCTCAAGCTGCATCAAGCCCCACAGTGATCACGGCTATCCCTGAGCCCAGGGTTCCCACGCCGGAGCGTTTTTCAGGCAATCGCAAAAAGTTCCGGGCCTTCAAAAATGCCTGCTCCTTGTATTTAGCCCTTCAGCCCAGGACTTTTTTGTCCGAAGTAGTTAAGGTGGGGATTTGTCATCTCCCTGTTGACCGAAGAGCCGCGGGCCTGGGCCTACGGCCTGATGGAGCAGAGAAGCTCTCTTATGAATTCTTTGGACCTTTTCTGAGTATGTCTCAACCTATGTTCCCCCTAAAGTGCTCGCTTTCGTGGATGCGCAGTGAAAATTACGGTCCCACGCAAGTATCTATTTAGACTGCACAGACGTGGCAGCCGGGGAACAGAGCGTGCGCCCCCGAGAGCACGCCCATTGTGTGACAATAGCGAATGAAAATTCGCTATTGTCACACGGATCCTCCTCCTGACCAATCAGGGAGTGGGTCCTCCCGCTTCCTGATTGGCCGAAAGGCCAACTTCATGCCATTGGCCGAGGAGGAGGCGCCGGGACTCGGGAGGACGGAGACGCGGAAAGCCGGGCACTGACCGGGTCCGTGACCATCCGTGAGGTAAGTGCACGGGGGGGGGGGGCTCGCGGGGGCCAAGTCACGGCTGGTCAAACACCAGAAGATCCACTCAGCCAGGAGGACACTTCTATACTGCTGGATGCCGTCTGCAATGACCTGGCATTTTGAGGGAGTTTGGGATCAATAGGCTGGCAGTGGCAAAGCAGCTAAATGTCTCACAAAATGGGCATGCATCATTTTTGGAAATGCATTGTGACACATTGCATGGTGGTGTATTAATGTGCGCTGTGATGTACTGCAAGATATGTGCATTGGAGGTGCGTTGCTTTGTTGGCTACCACTCAAAATGAATCTCATTGCAACTGCAACATACTGTGTGCTGGTGTAACACTGTGAAAATGTGCATTTGGCTTTCAAAAAGGAAACCTTTTATTAGTGCCATACCCATATCATAAGGTGGTGTGTCTGCCTTGGTAATGGCTCCCACCACCCTGAACTACTAAAGGAATCCCTGTACTAACCTTGAACACCTGCATGTCCCCCAAATGTCCCTCTTCTACCCTGCCCAGTTCTCTCCTGAGCTGCACTGTGCACAGTAGCTCATGCTGTCAGGACCAATTTGCCAGCACTGAGAACAAACACATCTCTATAATGGATGGATGTGTTACTGTAGCCCCACAATTGTGAACAGTATGCATTATATCTGTCAGGAAACCAGGACTGTGTTTGGAATGTATTCACTTTACTGTGTAAACTTTTCAAACTTGGTGCCAAAATGTAACCACAACTTTAAAATAGCCTATTGAACATTTATTATTACTATTACCTTTAGACTGAGCAATTTCATCAAAAATCGTATATTGTCACAAAAAAAGCATGTTGCCATTAACTAATGGGCTATAGCTTGATAGAATATTAGTAAATCGTATTAACTGTTCACAACCAAGTTTACAGTATAATATACTGTAAAATTGGTTGAACAGTTAATACGATTTACTAATATTCTATCAAACTATATAGCCCATTAGTTAATGGCAACATGCACTTTTTGTGACAATATACGATTTTTGATGAAATTGTCAGTCTAAAGGTTTGCGCTCAGAAATTTTTTTATTTGCTCAGCACAGTAAAAAATTAGAGGGAACATTGGTCTCAACTATATGACAATCCTCAACGCACCGCTACCGCAGAAGCCGTACTACACTCCGTCTCAAGGAAAGAGACCAGTGGAGGACTACACTGCTGAATTTCGCAAATGGTCAGCTGAAACAGGGTGAAACAAACCAGCTTTTAAATACCAGTACAGCCAGGGGCTGTCAGAAGCTTTGAAAGATGAGTTGGCCAGGATTGAAACCCCTGCCACTTTGGAGGATTTAATCCAATCCACTACCAAGTTAGACAGGCACATGCGCAAATGGCGCACTGAGCGCTTTCAGGGTCCCCGCTGGATGCTCCCTAAACCTTCTCCCGTTCACCCATTCTTTCCGGTGACTCCTGTCACCTCTGCTCCAGAGGCTGAGCCCATGCAGCTTGGATTGATCCATGCTCCTCTCACCCCTGAAGTGAAGCAAAAATAGCGACAGGCCAATCTCTGTCTGTACTGTGGGGGAACTGGATATTTTCTGCGTACCTGCCCTGTGAGACCCAGTAAGTCACGCTCGCAGTTTTTCATGAACTTTCAAAACCCTGGTTTATCCCAGACTTATGTCACCCTCTGTGTCTCCTTACAGCTAACGGAAAAGGAAGTTCATCTACCAGCAATTATTGATTCCGGAGCCTGTAGTTGTTTTCTAGACACATCACTGGCCCAAAAACTACACATTCCACTGCAGACCAAAGAACAAGGCTTCCAAGTCTACCTGGCTCATGGGTCTCTTCCTCGCTCTGGATTTGTCACACAACAAACAAGGCCCCTCCTTGTCACCACGGACTCCGGCCACCAGGAGCTTCTAAGCTTCAACATCCTCTTCTCCCCCATGTTCCCTATCATTTTGGGGCTTCCCTGGCTACAGGCACATGAACCTGACATTAATTGGAATAAGAAGAAAGTCTCCTTCTCCTCTCCCTACTGTTCCCAGCATTGCTTTCCTCCAGCTCCGGCTGCCTGTTTAAATGTAGCACTTTCACCTGACAATCTCCAGCACATCCCTCCGGTATATCTTGAATTTAGAGATGTCTTCGATAAACAAAAAGCTGATTGCCTACCACCTCATCGGTCTTACGACTGCCCCATTGATTTGCTACCTGGTTCTGAAATACCCTTTGGCAGCATCTTTCCACTATCAGAGACTGAACTAGTGGCTCTTAAGACTTTATATTTTTTCTGCCACCATTGAACTACACCGGGTTCACGTAAAGACAGTCCTTGTAATTCTCAGGAGACACAAATTGTAAGCAGAGAAATGCGAATTTGAAAAAATCTGTTGTGCAATTCCTAGGCTTTATCATTTCTACCAACGGGGTCGCAATAGATCCCTAGAAGGTCAAGGCAATTCAAGAGTGGCCGGCTCCAGTAGACAAGAAGGGGGTACATCGGTTTATTGGATTCGTTAATTTTTACCGGAGGTTTATCGTTGGCTTCTCATCCATTGTTGCACCCATCACCCAACTAACCCGCCAACACAGTCATTTTCAGTGGTCCCAAGAGGCCCAGGAAGCTTTTACCAAACTCAAAGCCCTGTTCACCTCTGCACAAATCCTACAGCATCCGGATCCAGCCCTGCCATTTGTGTTGGAGGTAGATGCCTTGGAAACTGCCACTGGAGCCACCCTCTCCCAGAGACAGGGCCCGAAGGCTCTCCTCCATCCTGTAGCTTTCGCATCTCTAAGTTCCCTGGAAAGGAATTACGATGTGGGAGACCGGGAGCTGTTGGCCATCAAGTTTGCTCTGGAGGAGTGCAGATATCTTTTGGAGGGTGCGTCCCATTCTATCATGCTCTTCACCGATCATAACCTAGAATACCTCAGGAAAGCCAAACGCTTAAGACCCAGGCAAGCCCGGTAGGCCCTCTTCTTTTCTAGGTTCAATTTTCATATTTCTTATAGATCTGCCCTGAAGAGTGGGAAAGCAGACGCACTCTCCCGGATGTTCCCTGAATCTCCCCAGTCAACGGAACTTAGCACCATCTTATCTCCGCAAAACTTCCTTCTGCTCACACACACTGATCTTATGACCACTATCAAGTTGGCATCCAGCCATTGTACTGACCCAGACGTATCCTCCTTGGAGAAACGAGATGACTTGCTCTGGTCCCAAGGAAGAATTTTTGTCCCATTGGAGGCTAGACCCCTGACATTAAAGTTGCTTCATGACCATAAACTGTAAACAAAAACACTTACCTAAATCAGTGAGTCAGCGCTCACTGTTCCACGCTAAGGAAAACCACATGGATGGTGGAGTCAAAATTGAAATTAGAATGATGTAGGCAATTGGAAAAAAAACCTAAAAACAAAAGTGTAAACAGGGCAATAAACTAAATTCATAAATACATGAACCTCATCTGTGAAAAGTCCTTCTTCAATCATGTAATGGTCACAATGGCGACAGATCCTTCTGGTGTGAGAGTCATGGAGTCCAAATCGGGGTTCTTGGGATGTGTGTTAGACAGGCAGCTCCTCAAGAGGTAAGGAATCCCTCCAAGCATACGGCAAAAAAAGAGAAGAATGAGCGTACCAGGTCACAATTATGAATGAGCAAATGATAATTTATTGTAGCAACTTACATGTTAAAAACAGATGTTCCAGAGGACAACCACTATGATGTAATTCGGCAGTTCCCGCAGTGAAGTCAATGGGGAATGGACAAGTCAAAAGCCTGGATGGCGATCCTGTGCTGGATGGTAGGGAACAGTCCCAGGTACTGAGCGGTGCTGCAAATAGCGTAGGCTCCCTGGATGGGCAGCCTCGCTGATGTCCGCTGTCCGGAGGAGATGGTGACCCGGAACCGGAAGTGACGTAGTAACCTATCGGTTCCTCCATGGAATCCGACAGGTATCAAAAGACTAGACCAAGCATGGAGGGCGGGCCGCAACGTCGTTTCGGAGGTCCTCCTCCTTCATCAGGCAGGCCCGCCCCTCCACCACAAGACACTTATATAGGAAGCACTAACAAGGGAACCTATTATGCTGATGGTGATTGAAATTAACCTCAATGGAAAATGCAAACAGCAAGACGGGGAGGGGAAGAAAAACCCTCACAATAGACTTCACAAAAGATTATTATACAAGCATAAAACTTATTGCATGTGTGAAGGAAGGCTATATATATATATATATATTACACAAATAACAAAAATGTGGATAAATAAATTAAAAGAAAGTAAATGACATGGATGTAGCATGTTAAGGAGGAACCCCCCACCTGTATATAACAGGTGCTGGGGCTCCCTGTCATGTGTCCGTCAACCCTATATGAAGAGGTGTCACAATGGGAGTATAAAAACCTGTATAGATTAAAGCTATAGTTAAAAAGGGTGTGAAGTACACCTTATATTAAGGTAGCCCTATTGGCTATCAAACAAAAACATATATGTGGAGGACAAATAACCCCCACAATATAAAATATACCAGATGTGACCTAAAAAACGATTCTATAATCTATAATAAAAACACAAATCTTATAAAAGAAGGTGGTTAGAAACAAGGGAATGACAAGAGTGCATAATCGTTATCTATACTGCTCATTGCAAGATGGTATTGATTTCAAGCTCTTCATTTTACCCCCCGGGGGCCAAGGAAATGAGAGTAAAAATCCAGAAGGTTTCCCTATAACAAAGGGTCTGGAAGCTCTCTGCCACTGAGTCACAGGGAGGGATGGTCTCAATGACCCAAACGCGTAATCCCTCGGTAGACCGATTGTGATGGAGGCAAAAGTGTCTGGGGACACTATGTTCCATAGAACCCTTTTCAATCAGTCTCCTGTGGTCTCCAAAACGGGCACGCACTGTGCGAATAGTATGTCCCACATAAAGAAGACCACAGAGACACATCAAGCAATACACCACAAAATCGGTGGAGCAACTAAAATGACCATAAACTGGCTGGTCACTTTGGGACTCAAAAGACTTTAGAATTGTTTGCCCGTTCTTTTTGGTGGCCTCGTTGGAGGCAGGACTGTAAAAGGTATGTTGTCTCTTGTATTTCTTGCCAGCGCAGTAAAGGGGCTAACACCAAATCTTGGGGATTACTTAGACCTTTAACCATTCCAGAATGCCCATGGGCTGAAGTTTCTATGGACTTCATTGTTGATCTTCCTCCCTCGGAAGGTTTCACCTCCATTCTGATCATTGTCGACCTTCTTGCCCATGGAGGGCACCAACTCTGCTTTGGAGACAGATAACATTTTTATCAAAGAAATAATAAAAAGGGTACATGGAGTACCTGACAGTGTTGTTTTTGACAGAGGGGTTCAATTCACCTCCAAATTTTGGAAAGAAATTTGTAAAGCACTAGAAATTAAGGTCTGTCTCTCCTCCGCGTATCACCCTCAAAGCAACGGCCAGACAGAGAGAACGAACCAAACTCTGGAGCAGTATTTCCACTGTTTCTCTTCCGGCTCCCAGGATGACTGGTCCTCTCTGCTAGGAGTTTGCGTATAATAATTCAGTTCATTCAGCCACCAACCAAACGCCCTTCTGGTCTAACTTTGGGTTTCACCCTTCTTTCCTTCCGAACGCTACCCCTGAATTATCTGTTCCTGCTGTCCAGATCGAATAGACTCCATCCAACGGAACTTTCAAAGGATTCAGGAAACAATGCAGAAGGCCCAGGATGACTATAAGAAGTACTACAACAGGGGAAGGAAGGAGAACCCGGTTTTCACGGTCGGTGAGGAAGTTTGGTTATCTTCAGCTAACCTCAGATTACCTTTTCCCTCACGGAAGTTTGGCCCAAAGTTCTTAGGGGCGTTCAAAATCAAGAGGATGGTTAACCCTGTGGCTTTTGAATTTGCCTTACCCAGCTCTTACAGAATTCATTCTGTTTTTCATGCATCCTTATTAAAACCAGTGATTCCTAGCCCCTTCCCAGGAAGAGAGGAGCCGCCGCCTCCACTGGTCCAGGTGGATGGAAAAAATCTATTTGAGGTTGAAGCCATACTGAACTGCAGGAAGAGGGGTAGACTTCTTCAATACCTAATCAGGTGGAAGGGTTACCCACCTGAAAACAACTCTTGGGAACCCTCAAGAAACATACACGCCCCTTGCTTGATCTGAGCTTTTCATGTGGATCACCCTGAGTTAATGTCCAGTTTGGGCGTCCAGAGGCCGCCCCTCGGGTGGGGGGCACTGTCAGAGAAACCTTCAGCTGCAGACTGGCTGTCACACGACACGCACCACATGACTTAGTGGCTGCCTATAAAAGCTGAGCAAGTGCTCAGAGGAATTGCTGGTTTGTCTTTCAGCTCCCTTTCCTGTTTGATCATTTATCTGCTGTGACCCGGATCGACCGTGACCTACTCTGCTCTTCTCCTGGACCCGACCTTGGCTGGTTTTACGGACTTTGCTCTTGCCTTCTGTGTTTGACCCTCTGCCTGCGACCCCGATTTACCTTCAGTCTCCTGTGCCTTGACCTTCTGCTTGTGACCCAGTCTTGCCACCTGTCTCCAGTGCCTTGCCCCTCAGCCTGTGTCCTGGATTGTCTGCCTACCTGTGTTTGACCTTAAGCCTGCTCCGGACTTTCTACTTCTTCTGCTGGATCCTGATCAGTCTCTGCTCCAGTTCTACAGGACCTCCCACGCAAGCTCTACCCTTCCTGCTGTTAGCTTGTGCCTCTTTGTGCCATCCACCCTCTGTATCACCTCTAGAGGGGCGGAGTGCGCTTAGTCGCAAAGCAAACGGCTCTCAGCATCTCAGCCTTGGTGAGTACCTCTATTCTGATAAATGGGTTTCCCCGCTGACAGCTGGAAAAAAAAGTGCCGGTTGAAAAAATAAAAAATAAATTTAAAATCTTTAAATATAGTGCTTGGGGGGGGGGGGGGGGGGTTCTCCTTTAGTCTGCCTGTAAAGTGGTGCATTAACCATGCTGCAGCAAAAATGACATTTCTAAAGAAAATAAAATCGAGTCAAATCACATTTAAAATGACTCGTAGTTACAATTGCCGGCTCCCGGCTATTGAAAAATTCAAGAAAAAAACGTGTCGCACGCCCCCCCCCTCCCAATCCACAGAAGACTTTTATCCGGGCGCGCAGCCTGGCATGTCAGGAAAGGGGGGGATGAGCGAGCCCCCCCCTCCTGAACCATACCAAGCCACATGCTGTCAACATGAGGGGGTGCTCTGGGGCAGGGGGGGGGCACTAAGCACCTTGTCCTCATGTTGATGGGGACAAGGGTCTCTTCCCAACAACCCTGACCCATTGTTGGGGTCTGCAGGTGGCAGCTTATCGGAATCTGGAAGCCCCCTTTAACCAGGGGGCCCCCAGATCTTGCCCCCCCATGTGACCCATCATGCACCAGTTGTTACGAGGGGCTGGACCACCAGGTGATGTCACCAGTGTGGCCCTGCCCCTCCCCTATGTAACAACTGTCAAACCGTGGAGTTGGCAGTCCACGGGAACTGTTCAACGAGAGGAGAACTTTTTTTTTTTCTCTTTTTCGGGTCAATGGTGCGGCGGACGACGAGATTGATGATAGTTTTACATCAGGGGACACTTTTTTTTTTTTTTTGAATAAAGGACTTGTAAAAAATTCCCGCACCCCTCATATTTAGGGCATGTGGCCTGGTATGGTTCAGGGGGGCACTCGCTCATTCCTCCCCCTTTCCTGACCTGCCAGACTGCTTGCCCCGGATAAGGGTCTGGTATGGATTTTTTGGGGGGGGGGGGGCACACGCCATTTCTTTTTCTTAATTTTTTTAATAGCTGGGAACCGGCATTTGAATTTTAAATGGAATTTGACAATTTTTTTATTCTTTAGAAATGCCATTTTTCTGGCAGCAAGATCGATGCATGCTACCGATGCGACACTTTACAGGCATATTAAGGGGACCCCCCAGGCACTATATTTAAAGGAATTTTTCATTTTTTTGCTGCACTTTAAGCATCATTAAAATTACTGCTTCTGAAAAAACGCTAGTTTTTACAAATATCTTTTTTTTTTATACATGTCCCCCAGGGCATGTCCCAGACCCCCATACCACTTTTATGGCTAATTATTCAAAATGGGCACTTTTAATTTTACCTGTTGGGCTCCTACTGACTTTTTGGGTTAGAACATTTCCCCTGTTCGGGAGTTCTGCTGCAAACCGAACAGTGGGGTGTTCGGGCCATCTCTAATGGTTAATATAAAATATGGAGCTTGTGGAATAATAAATGTAAAAAAAAGAATTTACTTGGTTTAAAGTAATTATTAATTTAAATTGACTTGGTAAAAAGTAATTATTAACCACTTAAGCCCCGGAGGATTTTCCTGCTCAAAGACCAGGGCCTATTTTGCTATTCGGCACTGCGTGACTTTAACGGACAATTGCGCGGTCGTGCGATGCTGTACCCAAATAAAATTGATGTCCTTTTTTTCCCACAAACAGAGCTTTCTTTTGGTGGTATTTGATCACATGTGCGATTTTTTATTTTTTGCGCTATAAACAAAAAAATGCGTAAATTTTAAAAAAATAACTATTTTTCACATTTTTTTATAAGAAATTACCCAAAAAAAATCAAAATTCTTTAACATTTTTAGGCCAATTTGTTTTCTGCTACACATTTTTGGTAAAGAAAATCGCAATAAGCGTATTTTGATTGGTTTGCGCAAAAGTTATTGCGTTTACTAAGGTAAAGATTTATGTCATTTTTATTTTATTTTTTTAACTAGTAATGGCGGCGATCTGCTATTTTTTTCTTTTTTTTTTGCGGGACTTCGACATTGCGGCGGACAGATCGGACCCCTGACTAACATTTTTGACACTTTTGGGGGTACCAGTGACATTACTACAGTAATCAGTGCTATACATTTGCACTGTTACTGTAAAAATGACACTGGCAGGGAAGGGGTTCACTTTATTAGTGATCAAGGGGTTAAGTGTGTCCCTAGGAGCGTGATTCTAACTTTAAAGGGGCGTGGCTTGTGATGTAACCACAGAGACATACGATCCTACATAGCAGGATCGTATGATCTCTGCAGTTACACCAGGGAGAATGACAGACGGCTTTGTTTACATCAGCCGCCTGCATTTTATCCCTTCCCAGCGGGAGATCGCACATGACCGGCGGACATTGTAGTACTACGTCGCTTTGCCCAGGAGGGGCTGACTGCCGCAGTAAATATACTGTGGGCGATCGGTAAGCGGTTAATTTTATAATTTCATAATATGTATGAATCAATTATATAGTATGTTTGGTATTTTTGCCATGCTTTATATTAATTTTCATGTAAGATATTGTTGGAACTTATCGTGGTAGGTTCACCGGCATTTAGTGAATTAACATGCTTGTTTAAAATTGAGGTTAATTTTTTGTTACAAAGTTTTCATTTACTTTGGGTAGATAAAGAAAAAAAAAAGTCTCAGTTGTTTATTGCTTTGATCTGGTCTCAGCTGCTGGGGTTTGGAAGCTCCCGACTCTGGGGATCCATTCTGCAGGGATCGGGCTAGTGTATATCTTGGCGGTGCTTCCATCACCAGCCAACCCTCTTGAGAAAGTTGAAGTGAATGAAACACGCAAAGCCTAGCACCGGGAGCAGTTTTGGATTGTGTCCTGATAGCTTGTTTGTTTTGAGCAGAGAAGGTTGGAGCAGCCGACGGCTGGCAGCACACTCTCTCGATTTGTCGAATCTTGGCATGTGATGATTTTAAAGTGATTGTAAAGTCTCTTTTTTTTTTTTTCTATTAAAATAACAAACCTGTTATACTTACCTGTTCTGTGCAAAACCACTGCACAGAGCAGCCTGGACCCTCCTCTTCTCAGGTCCCTGGCTGGAGTTCCTGCCCCCCCCCTCCTGTTGAGTGCCCCCACAGCAGCACTTTGCTATGGGGGCACCTCAGTTGAGCTGCAGCTCCGTTTTACCTTACTTATTGGTGATTTATTATTAAACCGTGTTTACTCAGGCATTACCTGTCTTGGCCACTGGGTGTCACTCATAAGACATGACTATTTTGAGTTTAATTGGAAACACCCTGGTGATTAAACCTGATATAATAAATTAATTTATAGCTACAGTAAAAAGTGGAAAAATGGGGCTTTATCTGTGTTGGCTACCCCATTCAGCAAAAAAAATCTACACAAATTTTAAAAACATTTGTTTATTGATATCCAAAATGGTAAAAGAGCATTAATCATATCAATGAAAGTGTGATGTATACATATAATAAACATGACAATTCATAAAAAAGAGAATCACCCCACATTGGCACAGTGTACACACAGTGAATCTGTGGGAGAAATTTTTGCACTTTCTACTGTTACCATATACTTTCTGGGGTGTGGTGTATGGCATGACTGGCTAAGTCGATACAATATCATATAAAGCTACAATTATGTCATTTTTTCTCAAATATGTGGAACGCCTTGGAGAGTCTGGGTCAGTAGCAACTGAATGGGAAATTTTAAGATAGAATTTCCTATATAACGATCAAAATAATAGTTGTACATATAGAGGGAAAATAAATTATACATATCTATATCTATAATCATTTGCTTACTTAAACTACTTATTTGAGTATGGCTATGGTATCATACACCTAGATTTCTAAGAATAATGATAAAGAATCCAACACATTAAATATATAATGGGATTATACTGTAACTTCATTTCCAGTTTTCCTTCAAAGAATATTATATTTTATCTCAGACATATGCACTTGAAAGGACAAGTGTCTTATTACTTACATTTCTTTTTTTCATTTTGGATAGAGTAATGGAGTATTATAACCCCTGTCAGATTTTTCTTTGCCATCTGCTTCCCAATTTGGAGATTCCCCTTCACTTCCAGCTCCATAGCCAAACAAGAAGTTTAAGGAAATTCTTGCAAATTAAGGGAATTTCTTGGGGACCCCCAAGGTCATCAGAACTAATGTCCCCATTGGAAGATTTCCCCTCTCTTACTTTTCTGGGGACAACCCAAAATTTTAGATTTTCTTTACTTTCACTTTCAATGATAATAGTATACAGGACAAATAGAGAGGGTGTATCGCCCTAGTGAGGGCACAGATGGCATTAAGAACTAACAGGTGTTCTAATCCCTCCATACTCTTTTCAAAATTAAAAAATAAAAAGTTTTGCCTTTAGTTACACTTTAAGTTATATATGGCGAATTTTGAAATAGGTAATTTCTTTTTAGACAGTTTCTCATAGGTTGACTTTGTATTAACAAGTTCTCATACACCATGTCCTTCAGCCCTGGTTCACACTATTGCGATGCAGGAACGAGCGTGATTCCAGTGTGGGTTCCCGCATTGCATTTCCCTCACAGGCAGTGCAATACAAAGTTAAAGATACTCGCAGATCGGTTTGCAGATCATAAGTTGAACTGTAAGTTCAGACAGGAAATGGATTGCATGGGTGTGAACACCCATGCGATCCGATTTCAGTGCAGGAAAAAAAATGTTCCTGCAGCATTTTGATGCGAATGCAATGCAAGTTCAGCCATACGAACTGTATGTCTAAATTCGCATCACACAGACATCACATGTGCTCTACACATCAATGCGGTGTAAATCACTGTTGCTTATTTTTGCGATAGTGTGAACTCAGGCTCGATCTTTGGAAGAGAGAGAATTTCAGTATAAATGCACAAAGATGTTGATCTTAGTTCAGCTGTGAACACAGCAATTTAGTAACTAGTATAATCTTCTCTCCAACTTGTTAAGCTTCCACGTTACCGAAAAAATGAAATCTCAGCTAGACTAGATGATTTGTGTACCACTGATTTTATTTTGTTTGTGCAAACAACTTTCTCTTTGTTCATGTACTGAGGGTTGTCCCTGCTTCCATTGTTCTGTACACACTTCCTTTGCAAGAAAAAAACTACCTCAGTTGGGAAAAAAGATTGTCTCTTGTGGGAACTGAGACCTAAAAGTTACCACTGGATTATTGGGGCTTTTTTGGTTTTAAAACGTCCATGATCCAAACTGGAGAAACTATGAAAATATAATTTCTTTTCCCTCAGAAATTTTAACAAAACATTTGTAGCACTACTCCCTTGGGAACTGCTGGTTACAGGTTCCCCTGGGTTACCATTAGCAACAACATAACAGTTTAGCATTTCAAAGTGCTTGGCTCAGTCAAGAAACAATCTAGGACCTTTGGTTTTTGTTGATTTATTGAGAACTTGGATAGGAGAAGTGAATGAGTGGGATACTCCAACGTGTATAAACTATGCACAATCTGCTGGGACAACTAAATATTGCTAAGTGCGGCAAGGCTTCACCTTGTCATTAGCAGTGAAGAAGACATTATATAACTTGTAGTAGATAAGCTGTACTGTACTGCAAAACGCTCTTCAGGGCTCTTCCTGGCACCCCCTTTGTCCCTATTCTTTAGGGTTCTCCACACGGCACCCCTTTTACTGTAACACTCTCTGTGTGAGCTTGCTCCTTGATCCCCTGACTTCACTGGAGTGGTCCGCCTTCCTGGGCATACCCTTAGGCAAATCTTCTGGTACTCACGGACACTGTTTTTTCTGAGAGACTCTGCCAGCAGCTTCACTGTCAGCTACTCTGGATCTTCTGCAGCTCAGCTCAGCTCCACACCTGGTTCAGTAGGCTGACTGCCTAAGACCACCTTCCTCACACACAACAGAAGGAGAGACAGCCATTAGCCTCCTCCTGGGACTCTGCTTCCCACCAAATATGCCCTGTCACATGTCCCCTCAGTATTTATGATCAATCCCAGGATGCACTGCGGTGGTGCCCTCCCATTGAAATTGTCATAAAACCTGATGTGCCACTGGCTGGGTTTCCTCCACTGTCCAACAAGCTCCTTCATTGGATACAGTGGGGACATTCCCTCAGACCCAGTGAATCACATCTGGAAACATGTGACAGGCAACCTAATAGATCAGGCTCCTCTGATAAGCAGCAGGAGCAATATATGCTTTACCTAGCTATCACTTACCTAACTATGAGGGTGCTACACAACATTTGTGTAGTGAATATTATTGTTGGTATGAGAGATATTGTATAGGTTCTTTGTCCTTTTTTTCTTCTGTGAATCCTGGACCTTTTGAATTTTTTTTTTATTGAGTTTTAGTCCCAGACTAAAGTTTTTTTTTTTGAGCAATACTTTTATTTTTATTCTCATATATTAATGTATTGTTTTTAGTCCCTATTTACTTTTGCACCCATGTATGCATGCCTCTAAATTGTCTATCAGTTCTCAATATTGCTATATCACGTGTAAAATTACTGACTGTGGTTGCTTTTTAGGGGCTTGGACTCATATGTAGCACAGTGCACTTTTTCACTTACCTGCCTCTTTAAAGTTTTTCAGTGGTCTACCTACATCAATATTTAGGCGGCTGATGATGGTATTTATTCCCCTGCCACCAGCAGACCCTCATCTCCATGATTAAGCTTTGGGGATGGGGCAAAACATGTTGGAGTCCTAGTCTGGAGGAATCGAGTTGAGGCTGCTTTTACTTGCTAACCATTTGGGCCGAGGGAGGTGTGTGGTGGCTGAGCTATCTTTTACTATTTCTGGAGTTTCTTTAAGCCCAGTTTAATATAAATACCTTACAAATAGACATTTTCTATGCATGGGATAAGCTATCCTTGTCTCTGAACAGGAAGGTTCCTCTGGGATTTCGGTTTCATCCCTGATGTGGTGGCTCAATTCCCCAGGCTACATACTTTTTTCCACTACAGTGGCAGTCAGGACAAGTACAAGCTTTGTGGGCTGAGGTGGAGTATTGGGCACCTTGTCACTGAAGAAGGCAAAGTTCCTAATCAACATTCTTAAACGTTAAGTGATTGGTCTGTCCTACCTTCTTTGGACTGTGGTACTGACCCACCACCCGACCTAGATTTAGGTAGACAACGCCACAGTGGTGGCTTACGTAAATCACTGAAATGAAACCAAAAGCATCATAACAGCCAGGGAGGTAGAACTAGATATTCTGGCTCTGTCTGCAGTTTACCTTCCTGGGCGTGGCCAGTTATCCCTTGTGGACTTTCTCAGTTTACAATGCCTGGATCCCAAAAAGTTGTCCCTGCATCAAGAAATGTTTCAGGACTTCTGTCTTTGTCGGGGAATGGCAGATGTGAATTTCATGGCATCCTGTTTCAACAAACAGCTGGAACGATTGCCTCGGTTACTTCAAATGATTGAAATGGAGGCCATTTTTGTTGACTATAATTGATAATTGTCTTGATTGAACCAGTGGGGCTTGAAATGCTGACCAAATTCTCATTGCTATGTCAGAAGTTTCTGTTTGTGTAGAAACATGAGGCATGGCACCACACTTCACAGGTTAATTCATGACCTCTGTTTGTAGTGTGAGAAGTAGAGAACTGAAATTCACTGTGAAGAAACGACATATCCCAAAATCCCTGGGTCTGGTGCTGGTGCAAGTGAAAGCTAGCTACACAGTAATCAGATCAGACACATGTAGAACATTCAGACATACTGTGAGCTCATCATGTAGTAGGAGATGTTTTTTTATTAGGTTACCGTTCCCACATTTGCAATGCGACACATACTGGCAATGCATACATTGGATGTTGTGTGACCCAGAACAGAGGTTGTCCTTTTTTGGCAAATAGAGACAAGCAAATTGTAGCAAACCATGTATATAGGGGAATCGATAAGCCATAATACTACAAACTGCAGCCACAACATGTGAACAGCACAGGGGATATTATATCACTAATACCTAGTTAAAACAACAAAAACATTTGAAACAATAGTTACAATACAATGCCTTTAAGGTTGAAAGATGGCTGTCATTTCCATCAAAAGGTTTGGTGTCAGCCCAGTCTTTTGTTCATGAATTTGTCCACTCTATTTTAGAGATTTGAATCTGGTTTTGTCTTTGATTTAGAAATACCAATTTGAGCCGATTAGGACAATCTGTATACTGTATTCCCTATCTCACAAGCTGGCTTTCCTTGCGGTAATTACATTGGTGAGGAGGAGCCCTCTTTGGTGCCAAGCAGTGTAACATGGGGGACCATTAGCTCAGTGGCACACAACGGCATAAGTAAAGTCCATAACATAGGTTTCCCATGCAAGGGTTCTTCTCCAGTCAATATATCACAAACGGAAGATGCTAGCCCACCTGGCTCTCACTTTTACTCAGTTTTTCAATAGCAGTACCTCTGTTATTTTTGCCGGTTCCCAGACCATGAACGCCATGAAGCTGGCAGCTTCACTCTGGCCTTAGTCCTTAGGCTGTCACCTTTCTCTTGCAGACACACGTGCACTGGCTGCCACCTGCAGCCCCTGACTCCCAGAGAGTATTGGAGTCCTCCTGACTCCCCATGAACAGACCTCCTGTCTGTTGGATGAAGCAGTCTCCAACTGGGAGCTCTGAGGTCTTCCTAGTCCCTCATTATAGGGGCTGTGTGCGCCTGAGCACACACCCTGCTGGTCATCCACAAAACACGAACACGGAATTGGAGATTCCGTCCCTCCCAAGACACTATGAAATGTCCAAACTACAGAGCCCCATCCAGGTATACCAAAACCTGGAGAAAGCCGCAAAAGCAGTTTTCTCCACTGCACATCTACGCTCTGTAGTCCTGCACGGGGCCAATGTGCACACTCTGTTTTCTTTAAATGACCACTTTCACCATGACAGAGTCTCCACCTGTCACAGCAGGAATAGGATTTTTTTAAGGCAGTGAACAGCATTTGTACCTAAATTGGTCATTGCATTTCATCATGATGAGGATGTTGTCCTACTTTCCTTGGGTCCAGCTCCCCTTCACTGTAGGTAAGATTTTTCAACCAATTGCTTAAAGTGGGGAGAGCTATTTAAAATGCTACAGCTTCTTTTAAAAAGTCATATACTTTGTTTTTCATTCTAAATACAATTTTTCTGTTGTATTGGGGGAAGAGCAGAAGTATAAAATATCCTATTTTCTTGTTAAGGCTTACTCTAGGGCACTGAATACTTTTTGGGCTTTTCATCAGCAGATACCTGTGTCCAAGGTCTGTAAGGCTGCAACTTGGGCTTCAGCTCACACTTTCTCTCAGACTTCTGCAAGATGGATGTACCAACATCGACAGATTAAAGTTTCAGTGGCAAGGTTTTGTAGGCAGGTTTGTGAGATTAAATTTTTTTTCCTGTTTCTTGTTGGGGCGTGCCTGCCCCTCTGTATGTGCCCTGCTTTGGGGCGTTCAGTTTTTCAATGTAGCATTGCCCCCTTGAGCACTGTTGGAATGTACACCTTGGGATCCCCCTGGATTACCGTTAGCAACTGCAGCATGCACAATTTAACTCTTCTCTTTCTGGCCCAGTCAATAAACAGTCTAGGGGTTGTAGTTGTTTTTATTTTAAATGGGGATAGGAGAAGGGAAGAGTGGGATATTCCAGAATTGAACTATTCGCAAAAGATGAGGACTCCTGTCTGTGGATGCAGTGAAGCTGCAGATTCACCTTGCCACTAGATGAATTTTAGGATTAAGTCTCTGAGTAGAGGACTTGATTGAGTAACTATCTTCAGGGTACTTGCCTAGCACCCCCTTTCACTCCACCAGGTGACACCCGTCCTCTGACTATACTACTCAGGGGTGGCCCCCTCTCATGTCAGGCCCTTGGACACGATCCCCTGTACTCATGATACTGTTTTTCCATGGTCTCCTGTGTCTCAAACCCTCCAGTCAGTTCTCCTGGACCTCTGGGTTCAGCTCCTTCCTTCTGGTCCCCAGGCCAACTGCCTGTGATCATGTGCTCCTGGCTTTTATACCACACCCCAGAATGCACTCAAGACAACCAGTCTCTGCCAATCACTGAGGCTGTATCAAAACCTGTGCACCCATTGGCTTGGTTTCCTCCACTGTCCAATATGCCTCTCTATTTGACCAGTGTGAAACACTCTCTAGACCAGATGAATCACACACTGAGCACCATGAGCAGACCTAACTAACAGATCCTGCTCTCTGTTAAGCAGAAAGCAATATAGAATTTGTCTGCTGCTCCTCTGATAGGCAGACAGAGCCAAAAATGATACTCTCTCTCTAGCACCTACCTAGGAGGGTGCTACATCATGAATAGAAATTGTTGTGCCCCTCAATGAACATAAGAGGAAGTGGGATTATTTTCTCATTGTCCACTGAGGAGACACAGTTCCCTCTCCTCTTACGTTGTACTTTTATGGCACTTATTGCCATTGTTGTTACTACAGCTGAGCAGGCTAGTTTTGGGAGCGGTTATAGTCTCTAGTGGCTGGCCTGTAGTTTTTTGTGCCTAGTGTCTAATCCTCTTCTAGTTTGGCAGTATAAGTCATACAAAGTTAAGCTACAACATCAGCAGGGGAAAGGAAAAAAAAATAACTCAGAAATTAAAAAAGTGGACTTTTACACTGAAATTTAAATGAAATCAAGCTTATGTAATTTAATTTAGAAGGCTTTGTTGATTATATTTTGAGGCACATATCTTGGGCTGATGGAATTGCATTACATTTTAAAATTACAGTAAATGTGTGTGTGTGTGTGTATATATATATATATATATATATATATATATATATATATATATATATATATATATATATATATATATATATATAAAATAGCAGCAAATCCAGATATGCAAGGGAAGCAGAGGGGATCCTTAAGGGAGTGGGAAAGATCAGGGAAAAATCAAGCATATCTGGACAAAGGGGGATTTAATTGTGCCAAGTAAATTAGTATAAACCAAAGAATATATAAAAATATCAAAATTTATTTAGACATAGAGTTAATAACCAACAAATATAAAAATAGGGATGATCATATATATATTTACAGTTTCCCTATTTCTTCCTAATTAAAAACAAGGAATAACAAAAGTATACCTAAATCTTCTACCAAATAAAAGCCCTCTCTGACCCAAAATTATTTATGATAAGACAGGTAGACCATAAACACTGAAAGTTATAATGTAGGGAACTGCAAAATTTCTGTACAGAACAAAACACTCTGGGACTCAAGTGGTTTAGGAATTATACTGAAAAAAGATAATTGCCATAAAATACATTGGGGATTATATTTATCCTATAAACAAGTTTCCTTTATATTGTTGTGTGCTGGGACATTAGATGCTATTCTATTTACATGTTTGCACATTTTTTATGTAACGTTTATACTTGAATCCTAAATTTGATTGCTTGTATGGTAACAAAAAAATCTACTTAACAGCATGTGGGGAAACATCAGCAGGAGTTGAGGATGAGGGCGAGTCACAAGCTGGTTGGATTGAGGGAGCTGCAATCCTATTCTCTGTCATCATTGTGGTTTTGGTAACGGCATTTAATGACTGGAGTAAGGAGAAACAGTTCCGAGGCCTGCAGAGTCGTATTGAGCAGGAGCAGAAGTTTACTGTTATTCGAAAGGGACAAGTTATCCAGATTCCTGTGGCAGAATTGGTCGTGGGAGACATAGCACAAATCAAATATGGTATGTGCTAAATAATCAATAGATTTTTAAGTAAATTACACTTTACTAAATGCTGCATTCTGACAATTATTGATAATATGAATAAAATCATATTTAATGAGTTATCTATCCCACTAGGTGATCTCTTGCCTGCAGATGGAATCTTGATTCAAGGCAATGATCTAAAAATCGATGAAAGCTCATTAACTGGAGAAAGTGACCAGGTGAAAAAATGTCTTGAGAAGGACCCCATGTTGCTTTCTGGTGAGGCTGTTCATTTTTTAAGGAGCATAACCTAATGCCTGCACAAATCAGAGTACTGAATCTAACTTCCTACAGGTACTCATGTTATGGAGGGATCCGGCCGTATGGTGGTAACTGCTGTCGGTGTCAACTCACAAACAGGCATAATATTTACCCTTTTGGAGGCAAATGAAAATGGAGTTGAAGAAAAGAAGGCCAAAAAAGGTAATTCGATGTTGAAAATTGACTCTCCCATGTGATCATGACAGTTTAACTTTTCATAGCCACGGGCAGCTAGATAAAGTATTTGTATTTAATCTTTGTAGTCGTCTGTGTGGTGCCATTTGTATTTAAAGATATGCTGACCCTTTGCCCTTTCAGAGCAAAGTGACAGTATATTGGAAAAGCCCCTAAATCACACTTCTCTAGCCATGCCCTGCTGTTTTTTTCTTCTACCTCAGTCTGCAAAAAATACCCTGTGCTTCCAGGTATGGGAGAGCATCTTACCTACTCTGATGTGAAAGTCCTCAGGTCTAGCATCTAATATTGACAGGTGCGTAGTTTAGCACAGTGGCATTGTTTTATTATTTAAACATTCTTATTGGGCTTAAGGTAGAAAATAGTGGATGTATTGGGCAGAGGTATCTGCTTCTTTTAAATTGTTGCTAGCAGAGGCTGGGAAGACTGGTAATTCTTTTATTTAAAAGTGCACTTTTTTTTTAATTCCAGGCATATAACAAAGTTAAATGCATTATTTAAAAAAACAAAATACATTTCCTAATACAATCAACTGATATTAAGTACCTGAAATCACCCTAGAGCACATAAGCAGTCAAGTTGGAATAGGGAAGATGAGCTTTCTAAAGCCTAGTACACACTAACAGTTTTTTTTCACTCAACCCAGCGGGCTGAATGGAAAAAAAACAGACAGCTCAGGTCGAAGCTACTGCACTAACAATCCAATGTTAGTACAGCGATCTCCCCTGCTATTCTATTGTGTTCTGACAGGGGGATGGCCCTCCCGCCAGAACACTCCAGTCAGGTCCAGGAGCCCATCAGCAGACCTTTTTGAGTCATGCCCCTTCAACTTCAACCGCAGTACACACAGGCCGAATGTTGGCCGGTTTCTATTGAACAGGCCGATGCCGCCCAACATTTAGTCCGTGTGTACTAGGCTTTAATCAGTTGTGCTTTGCTACTGTGCAAATGTGTTTACATGCTTGAGAGGAGAAGAGGTCATCACCTTATCACTGTACTGTTGCTCCTTTGTTTTTATCAAGTTAGATTATGTTCTAGACCAGACTGCGCTTCTGCTGGTAAATTTGGATCACAAAACTGGCTACACAGAATGACAAATTCTTTGTCAGGTAAAACAGTTCACCTAAATGTATTGATAGTAAAAATGTAAAAATAGGCTATGTGGCCATCATCCTTGTACTTTGCTTTACTGTATAGTAAAGCCAGCCATAGACAGTTTGAATCTTGGCCAGTTCATAAGGGACTGGCCAAGATTCGAACCATGTATGGGCAGGCTGATTGTACCGAAGTCGATCCATTGATCGACTAGGGTACAACCATCATGTCAGACTTTTAGGATGTGATTACTGCCAGAGGCTATAGTCGCTAGCAATACTCACTGTATTCTCCTAGCAGTAATGGCTCCATGCACCCCCCTGTTGGTAGAACACAATAGCTTTGCGGGAGGGATTCCCCCATCAACACTGATTGTGTTGATGTTGAAATTGAGTGAATTTCAGGAAAGAAAAGTGCTTCATCTATGGCCAGCTTAAGTTAATATCCAAGATAAGCATGTGCTTATCAGATGTCCTGAGGGTTGATATACAACATACTTGTTGCAGGATGCTAACTTGCCATGTAAAGAAGGAACGATGGAGGTTATAGTTCTAGTCCGCAATGACAGCTTCAATATTTGTACTGTTAAATGTTCCATTTAAGTGTATTGTCTGGTGTATTTCCATTTCATTATGTAGTGTATCTATTAGAAGCACATACTTCTGCATCTGCAAGCAAGTTTTCTGACCTCATTTGTGAATAAAATGTGATCATAACTTAAGAACATAGTTTTTCACAATTCAGAATAAGAATCTAGGAAGTAATTTCATTTTTTTTTTTCTTTATTTTAAACTTTGAAAGGTACATACAGGAAAAACAATCTCGGTAGGTAAAAAATCAGGGATGTGCAGTCAGGGAAAGCAGGGTAGACAGAGCCATGTACATTAAAAAAAAGAAAAAAAAAAAAAGATCAAGCTTGAAGGGTCATAGCTCGGTGAACTGGGGTCACGGGGGGTGGGGGGGTTTGGTAGGTAGCCAAAGTCCTACCCCACCACTGGTCAAGATTTGGTCAGAAGCTCCATATGGCGCAGTAAGTTTAAATACAAGCTGGCACATGCTGTTTGCAGCAGAAAGAGAGGATGACTTCTTGTCAGAGGCACTGAGCTCAATGGACAGCTTGGAGCCTTGGACCAATGGTAAAGCAACATTGGACCAAGCTGCCCCATAAAAATGCTGCAGTGGAGGCTCTCCTCTCACTGTAGTGTCATAGAAGGGAGCAAATGTCTAAAAGACAAATGCTCTCTTCCAGCCCAGCCCTCTTAACTACAAGGAAAAAACATGGGTTTATGGGTATAAGGTTTACCCATAATCCCATGTTTTTCTCACACAGTTAAGAGGGAGAGTCTGCTGCTGCTGAAAAGGTACTATATAATAATTATTTGTATATTACTTACTTATGGTAGCTAACCACATGCCACCCAGGCCAATTCTGACATTTCTCTCCTACATGTAAAAATCATCATTTTTTTGCTAGAAAATTGCTCAGAACCCGCAAACATTATATATATATATATATATATTTTTTTTTTTAGCAGATACCCTATGGAAAGAAATGGTGGGCATTGCAACTTTTTATCACACGATATTTCATGAATTAAAAAAAAAACTAAAGTTAGCCTGATTTTTTTTTTTTTTGGATGATATTACGCCGAGTAAATAGATACCTAACTAGAGTTAAGCGAACACCTGGATGTCCGGGTTCGGCTGAACTTGAAAAAAAAAGTCCAGGTTCGTGACCCGAGCTTAACCCAAACTTTACCCTGATCCCGAACCCCATTGAAGTCAATGGTGACCCGAACTTTGGAGCACTAAAATGGCTCTAAAAAAAAAACATTGAAAGGGCTAGAGAGCTGCAAATGGCAGCAAAATCTTCTTAAGAGCATGGCAAGTGCTCTGCAAACAAATGTGGGTAGGGAAATAACTTAAAATAACATAAAAAAACATAAAAATAAAAAAGAATTATCTTGATCTAGGAGGACGAGGCCCATATGGAGAAGGAGGTGCAAGCGGCGGTGGAGGAGGACGAGGTAGCCAACACTGGTTTTTGTTTTTAATTTTAAATTTCTTTTTAAATTCGGGTACACCCCAAAAGAGTGAGAGAGATCAAAAATACAACAATGGCTAAGTAAGGCCTGTATACATGTCTATTCTGCACAAGGTATGGACAAGTTCTGTGGGATCCATGCCTGGTTCATTTTAATGAATGTGAGCTTGTCCACATTGTCTCTGGACAGGCGGCTGCGCTTGTCTGTGATAACGCCCCCAGCCGTGCTAAATACACATTCAGATAATACACTGGCTGCAGGGCAGGCCAGCACCTCCAAGGTGTAAAGGGCAAGCTCAGGCCAATCGCCCAATTTGAAGACCCAGAAGTTGAAGGGGGCAGACCCGTCATTCAGTACATTTAGGCGTGTGCACACATACTGCTTTACCGTGGTGGGGAAATGCTGCCTCCTGCTAAGACATTCCATATCAGCTGGTGGTGCTGCTGTTTGGTGTGGTGTGCTGACAAAGCTTTTCCACATTTCGGCCATGCTAACCCTGCCTTCTGAGGTGCTGGCGGTGCCCTGGCTGCGTTGGCGACCTCTTCCTCCTCCTTCGCCTTGGCCTTATGCTTCCACTGTGCCCCGCTGTCAGGTGGAAATGCCACCAGCAGCGCGTCTACTAGCGCGCGCTTGTACTCGTGCATCTTTGGATCACGCTCCAGTGAGGGAATTAAGGATGGTACGTTGTCCTTGTAACGGGGATCCAGCAGCAGGTCGTTGCGGAGACACTGCAGAATGTAATCACTCATGTGTGCCAGGTTGCCCAGAGGCAATGAAAAGCTGTCCTCTGTGGGAGGTGTATCGTCTGTGTCCTCTGTATCCCCCCAGCCATGCACCAGTGATGGCCACGAGCTGGCCTGGGTGCCACCCTGCTGTGAACATGGTTCCATCTCCTCCTCATCCTCGTCATCCTCCAGAACTGTGCCCCTGCTGGACAATTGTGTACCTGGTGTTTGTGGGTGCAGGAACCCACCCTCGTAGTCACTTATGAATGACTGCCCTGAAAGCCTTGGAAATGATACCTCTTCCTCCTCCTCCTCCTGTGCCACATCCTCTTCCATCATCGCCCGAAGCGTCATCCGCACTGGCCATGTTGGTGGAGTACTCAAAACAGCGCAACAAGGCACACAGGTCTCGCATGGAGGCCCAGTTATTGGTGGTGAAGTGGTGCTGTTCCGCAGAGCGACTCACGCTTGCGTGCTGCAGCTGAAACTCCACTATGGCCTGCTGCTGCTCGCACAGTCTGGCCAGCATGTGCAAGGTGGAGTTCCACCTTGTGGGCACGTCACATATGAGGCGGTGAGCAGGAAGGCCGAAGTTACGCTGCAGCGCTGACAGGCGAGCAGAAGCAGGGTGAGAACGCCGAAAGTGCGCACAGACGGCCTGCACTTTCTGCAGCAGCTCTGAACAATCTGGGTATTTTCTAAGGAACCTCTGCACCACCAAATTCAGCACATGCGCCAGGCAAGGGATGTGTGTCAAACTGGCTAGGCCCAGAGCTGCTACGAGATTTTGCCCATTATTGCACACCACCAGGACAGGCTTGAGGCTCACTAGCACCAACTACTCATCAGTCTGCTGTTCAATGCCCCTCCACAACTCCTGTGCGGTGTGGGGTTTTTCCCCCAAACAGGCAAGTTTTAAAACTGCCTGCTGTCGTTTACCCCTGGCTGTGCTGAAGTTGGTGGTGAAGGTGTTACGCTGACTGGATGAGGAGGCGGTAGAGGATGAGGAAGCAGAGTAGGAGGAGTTAGGAACAGGAGGCAAACTGAAGTTCCCTGCAATCCTGGGTGGTGGAAAGACATGCGCCAAACTGCTAAATCCACCTCAGGCCCAACCGCCACTGCATTTATAGTATAAAACAGCTGCGCTATGCACCACTTAACTAAAAATCAGCTGACAATCAATAAATAACACTAATCAAATAAATGAATATAGAAAGCAGCTACACAGAAAATGACCCTGAAAAGTCACGAAACATAAACCCACATGAAATTGTAGCGCTTAAAACTGGTGTTAAAAAAGTCCTTGAATTTAAAAGGGACAGTCTTTAAGATCAATCCAAGTGCTGGAGAACCACGTGCAGATGGAAAATATGTAAGCAATCCTTCCTTCCTTCAAAGGCCACGTGACACAGACCACCACCAAGATAGGTATTATAAATACCCTTACCAGATATCACCATGTATTAAGCAATGAAATGATATGGACCTCAAAGACATAGGATCGATCCCGATAGATGTCCTGGGCACACTATGTCACAAACACCGGAGTCCTCTCGCATTTATGCTCAAAAATATAAGAGAAACCTCTCATGGTGCAGTATGCTTTTAAAAAATTTATTGGAACAAACTTCAAAAAACATTGCACTCACATTTTTGCAGAGTAACAGCAGCGTTTGGAAGCGTGCATAACAGGATGTTTCTAACCATAAAGATGGCCGCCATCGTCGTCCACTGCAAATGCGCCCGCCTCCACCAATGGGAACGCCCGACGTACGTTTCGTCATACGGAATGACGTCGTCAGGGGCGTGGCCACATGGTGGAGGGACGCGGCGGATTGGCTGAGAGCCCTAACCAGAAATAGGGGGCTATGCACTCCACCAACCGGAAATAATATACAGAATTCCCGGCAGTAGCCTCCAGGCCACCTAAAAATTATATAACATGCCGGAGAAAGAGGGAAATATGAATCCCGAAATGACCACTTATTCTTATAATAAAAAACTTTTGGCTATAATCAATAATATGAATCCATAATGGTCACACATGTACAGAGTCGAGACGGCGCCATCTAGTGGCTAAATAGAACATCCACATGCCAGCAATCCATAACACTGCCATTAACATCAATACAACAATACAACACAACAATAAAACACAAATAAAACAAAGAATAGAGCATGGAATAATAAAATACATCAATCCTTAAAATATGGTGCAACCAATAACAATCAGGTAGTTAAAACCATCATGAAATCTATCCCCTCATAGTTGATAAAAACCAAAGGTATAAATTTATACTGAATATTAAAAAACAGGGATATACCTTCTAATAAGAAAAAGAGAATACTGGATGGATGAATGGGTCTGTCATGCGTTGTTTATAAACGCATTCAAGTCCCACTCTACATTAAGTCCATGGGGTGCATAGGCCTTGATACGGTAAATCCAGGATGTTTCCAACCTGGAAACACCCCTCGTGAGGTTGCTTCCCCGCCAATTCCCCACATATCTATCTATTCCTAGGAAAAGAGTGCCCGCAGGGTTCCGTGTGTGATGAGTATCATAGTGGCGGGAAACACTATGTTTAGGGAACCCATTGCAGATATTGGTGATGTGCTCATTCAGGCGGACCCTAAGCATCCTAGTGGTCCGCCCAATGTATTCCAGACCGCATGGGCACCTAATGAGATACACCACGTGTGTGGACGCACAGGTAATAAAGGTGTTAATTTTATGTACCTCCCTCGTAAATCTGGCTTCAAACTCCTCACACTTTTTCCTGCCTCCCGTGTTGACCCTACATACGCTACAGCGCCTGCAAGGAAAGAACCCCACTTTATCTTGAAAAAAAGATACCCTTTTGGGGGGGTTAATAACATTAGGGGCTATTTGTAACCTCAAAGGAGGTACACCCCTAAAGACCACCTGGGGTGTTTCCGGCAAGACTGGACCCAGAACCCCATCATTCCTTAGCACCTGCCAGTGTTTTTTCAAAATCTACTTAATAGAAAAATGCTGCATGGAGAATGATGAAAAGAAAGCATGTGTATATGAAACATCTGTCTGCTTACCTCTAGGTTGGAGCAACTCTTCCCTATCTTTTTTATCCGCCCTCAATATGGCAGAATCAAGATCTTTCTCGGCGTAACCCTTCACAGGCCAGTGTGCTGCTAGGAAGATATAACGTCCCTGGCCGTGCTTACTGGTCCACGTATCCGTAGTTAGGTGGACCTTGCCACAGATGGCGTTGCGCAGCGCACACCTGATTTTGTCACCCACTTGGTTGTGCAGGGAAGGGATGGCTTGCCTGGAAAAGTAGTGGCGGCTGGGCACGACAAACTGTGGGACTGCCACCGCCATAAGGGTTTTAAAACTCTGCGTCTCCACCAGACGGAAAGACAGCATTTCAAAGGCCAGGAATTTTGAAATGCTGGCATTCAGGGCCAGGGATCGCGGGTGGGAAGGGGGGTACTTCCTCTTCCGCTCCAGTGTTGGTGACCCAGGTGGTGGTGTTGCTGGCAGATCCTCTGTTTTGCGGGGTGGCAGGTGCCACTGTCACTGCAGAGGTGGATGAAGAGGCCGAGACTACAGCAGAAGAGGAAGCAGGAGGAGTCAGAGACTTTTCTTGGTTTTTGAGGTGTCTACTCCACTGCAGCTCATGCTTTGCACTTAGATGCCTGGTCTTGCAGGTTGTGCTCAGGTTGAGAAGGTTTATGCCTCGCTTCAGGCTCTGATTGCACAGCATGTCCTGTCATCAGCACATTGTCTGAAGAACTGCCAGGGAACTCCTTTGAGCTGGCTTTGGTGTGCTCGGTCCCTTGCTGCGTTGGGCAGTAGCAGGCGTAGTGTGTCTAGGGCACGGCCTCTCCGCTTTTGCACCCTGCTCCCTCTTCTGCTGTGCTGGTGGCTCTGTGCGACCACTGCCTCTTCCTCCAAACTACTCAGGTCACCTGCATGACATTCATTCCATGTGGGGTTAAGGACCTCATCATCCTCCACATCATCTTCCACCCAGTCTTTACCCCTGCCCTCCTTGTTGGTCTCCACAATTCGGAATTCCACAGCAGTTGGCACATGTGTTTCGTCATCATGCGAGACGTGATGCGATGGTCCTCCCATGTACTCCTCTTGAGACATAATTGGTTGGGCATCGGTGCACTCAATCTCTTCCACTTCTGGGGCAGGGCTAGGTGGATGGCCCTGGGAAACCATGCTAACAGAGTCATTAAAAGAAGAAGAGACTGCTGCATGACTTGGGGCTCAGACTGCTTGGCTGATTTGCAAGGGGGTGAGGTGAAAGATTGATGGACATCGGCTGCAGGTGCCAACTCTGACCTTTCAGCAGTAGACTGGGTGGGAGACAATGTGAAGGAACTGGAGGCACTGTCAGCAAGGCAATCTACTATCGCCTGTACTTGTTCTGGCCTCAACATTTGTAGAGGTGCATTAGGCCCTGCCAAATACTGCTGCAGGTTCTGTCGCCTACTCACACCTGAGGAAGGTGTTTCACTTGTGCGTGTAGCTGGCACAGATCGACCACGTCCTCTCCTTGCAACAGGAGCTCCACCAGCAGCACCACGACCCAGGCCACGTCCCTTATTTAACCTTCTCATATTTCTCTAATTTAGGATCTTTCCCTAAATGGGTGTTTATTAAATAGTGGAATAGAACAACAGTATCCAACGGATGTATCTCACAGTAACATATGAAGACTAGGCTGCAATTTAATTTTTTTCCCCTAAATGGGTTTTTATGGAAAAGCAGAATACAACAACATTATCCAATGGGTGTATCTCACCGTAACAGTTGCAGACTAGGCTGCAATTACATTTTTTTCCCCTAAATGGGTTTTTATTGAACAGTGGAATAGAACAACAGTATCCAACGGGTGTATCTCGCAGTAACATATGCAGACTAGGCTGCAATTAAATTTTTTTCCCCTAAATAAGTTTTTATTGAAAAGCGGAATTCAACAGCAGTATCCAATGGGTGTATCTCACAGTAACATATGCAGAATAGGCTGCAATTTAATTTTTTTTTTTCCCTAAATGGGGTTTTTATTGAAAAGCGGAATGGAACAACAGTATCCAATGGGTGTATCTCACAGTAACATATGAATGAAAATGTTTTATTTTTTCCTTCAATTGGTGATTTTTGAACAGCAGATAAGAACAGCAGTGTCTACACGCTGTATGTCAGTGTCACAGTAAAGTATGAATGAAAAACTGAAAAATAATTGTCCCCTTAACTTGGTGCTTTTTGAATAGCAGATTAGAACAGCAGTGTCTAAACGCTGTATGTCAGTGTCACAGTAAAGTATGAATGAAAAACTAAAAAAAAATTGTCCCCTTAAATTGGTGCTTTTTGAATAGCAGATTAAAGCAGAAAAACTGAAAAATAATTGTCCCCTTAAATTGGTGCTTGTTGAATAGCAGATTAGAACAGCAGTGTCTAAACGCTTTATATCAGTGTCACAGTAAAGTATGAATGAAAAACTAAAAAAATAATTGTCCCCTTAAATTGGTGCTTGTTGAATATCAGATTAGAACAGCAGAGTCTAAACCCTGTAGGTCCCAGTAAAATATGAAGGAAAAAATGTTTTTTTTTTAAAATCCAGATTAAGCAGACACATATGCACTGAGCTTGCATTACATGGCCGCTGCACGCCGCACACCTAACAGACTGATAAAAGTTTTTTCTCCTTCCTCCTCACTGGGTTCAGGTCAGGGCAAAAAGATTGTGCACTGCACCCCCACACAATAAAATTGATGTAGTTCGCTGTTTGATTAACCACTTGCCTACAGTGCACTTTCACCCCCTTCCTGCCCAGACCGATTTTCAGCTTTCAGCGCTCTCACACTTTGACTAAGAATTACTCAGTCATGCAACACTGTACCCATACAAAAATTGCGTCCTTTTTTTCACACAAATAGAGCTTTCTTTTGATGGTATTTGATCAATACTGGGTTTTTTATTTTTTGTGCTATAAATAAAAAAAGACTGAAAATATCGTGAAAAAACACATTTTTCTTTGTTTGCAAATTAGTCATTTTTCTTCACAAATTTTGGCCAAAATTTATACTGCTACTTATCTTTGGTAAAAATAACCCAAGTAAGTGTATATTATTTGGTCTTTGTGAAAGTTATAGAGTCCAAAAGCTATGGTGCGAATCATTGAAAATTGATCACACTTGATCACACCTGATGTACTGAAGGCCTATCTCATTTCTTGAGAGACTAAAAAGTCAGGAAAGTACAAATACCCCCCAAATGACCCCTTTTTGGAAAGTAGACATTCCAAGGTATTTAATAAGGGGCATGGTGAGTTTTTTGAAGTTGTAATTTTTTCCCACAATGCTTTGCAAAATGAAGATTTTTTTTTTTTTTTACAAATTGCCGTATTAACAGGTTATTTCTCTCACACAGCATATGTATACTTGCAACTACACCCCAAAACACATTCTACTACTCCTCCTGAATATGGCGATACCACATGTGTGAGACTTTTTCACAGCCTGGCCACATACAGCGGCCCAACATTCAAGTAGCCCCGTCCGGCTTTCTAGAAGCAGAAATTACACATATAATTTCCTGACAACCTATCGCACTTTTGAAGGCCCTGGAGCACCAGGACAATGGAAACTGCCATAAAATGACCCCATTTTGGAAAGCAAACACCCAAACGTATAATTTGTGAGGCATAATGAGTCTTTTGAACATGTCATTTTTTTCCACAAGCTTTTGGAAACTGTGGAAAGAAAATGAAAATGCATTTTTTTTACACAAAATTGTCAATTTATGCAATATTTCTAACACATAGCATCTACATAGCAAAAATTGCACCCCAAAATACATTCTGCTACTCCTCCTGAGTATGCTGATACCACATGTGTGAGACTTTTTCACAGCCTGGCCACATACAGAGGCCCAACATTCAAGTAGCCCCGTCCGGCATTCTAGAAGCAGAAATTACACATATAATTTCCTGACAACCTATCGCACTTTTGAAGGCCCTGGAGCACCAGGACAATGGAAACTCCCATAAAATGACCCCATTTTGGAAAGCAAACACCCCAACGTATAATATTTGAGGCATAATGAGTCTTTTGAACCTGTCATTTTTTTCCACAAGCTTTTGGAAACTGTGGAAAGAAAATGAAAATGCATTTTTTTTACACAAAATTGTCAATTTATGCAATATTTCTAACACATAGCATCTACATAGCAAAAATTGCACCCCAAAATACATTCTGCTATTCCTCCTGAGTATGGCGATACCACATGTGTTATACTTTTACACAGCCTGACCACATACATAGGCCTAACATCCAAGTAGCTCTTTACACAAAGTTGTCCATTTATCCACTTTAAGACTGGGCCTATTTTTGACACTTGGTGTTTATAAGCTAAAATCATTTTTTTGCTAGAAAACTACTTAGAACCCCCAAACATTATATATTTTTTTTAGCAGAGACCCTAGAGAATAAAATGGAGATCAATGCAATATTTTTTATCACACCATATTTGCGCAGCAGTCTTCCAAATGCAATTTTTTTGAAAAAAATTCACTTTTTTGAATAAAAAAATAAGAAAACAGTAAATTTAGCCCAATTTTTTCCATAATGTGAAAGATAATGTTACGCCGAGTAATTAGATACCCAACATGTCATGCTTCAAAATTGCAAACGCTCGCGGAATGGCGCCAAACATTGGTACTTAAAAATCCCCATAGGCAACATTTTAAAAAATTCTACAGGTTACTAGCTTAGAGTTACAGAGGAGGTCTATGGCTCAAATTATTGCTCTCGCTCTAACGATCGCGGTGATACCTCACATGTGTGGTTTGAACACCGTTTACATATGTGGGCGGGACTTGCGTATGCGTTCGCTTCTGCGCGCGAGCTAACGGGGACAGGGCGCTTTAATTTTTTTTTTTTTTTCCTATTTATTTTATTTAATAAATTTTTATTTTTAAAAAGTTTTTTTAAAAAAAATGTTTTGATCATTTTTATTCCAATTACAAGGAATGTAAACATCCCTTGTAATAGAAATAGGCATGACAGGTCCTCTTTATTGTGAAATCTGGGGTCAAAAAGACCTCACACCTCACAACTACACAAAAAAAAAAAAAAAATTGTTGAAAAAGAAAAAAAAAAAAACCAAAAAAAAAACCGGCCCTTTAAACCGGTTGCTAGGCAACGACTTTTGACGTAGCTCCGGTCCTCCAAGACCATAGAGTCGAGTGAGGGCCATCTTGCCCTCACTCAACTTCCTTTCTCTGAGGATCCGGGACCGGATAGTTTTCCCCGCTGCCGGCGGGTCCGGTAAGCTGAGAAAACGTCTAGGACGCGGCGGGAGGGGGGGGAGCACCTCTTCCCATGCACCGTTGCGGCGGATTCGGCGGCGAATCTGCCACTGGGACCACCCTTATCTGAAAGCCGACCGCCCGACGTTTAAAAAAATACCGGGGTTATGGCAGCTATCTGCTGCCATAACCCCAGTATTTAGCTTTAAATGGCCGATGTATATAGTCGTTAGGCGGTCGGTAAGTGATTGCATGTATATAGCAAAAATTGTACCCCAAAATACATTCTGCTACTCCTCCTAATTATGGCAATACCACACGTGTGAGACTTTTACACAAAATGCACATCTAATTTCCTGACAACCTATCATTTTTGAAGGCCCCTCACATTTTTAACACATAGCATGTACATAGCAATAAATACATTACAAAATACATTCTATAAAGGAAAGTGTAAAAAAAGTATTACCTGTGGTTGTAGTAGTGCAGTTGTCCACAGAGGAGAGCATTAGTCCAGGCAGCAGGCAGGGACATGCTTAGCGACGACAATAGCAATTTTCCAGGCAGCAGGCAGGAATATAGTCTATAGTCTGGGATATTGTCAGCACAGCCGCAGCATTTGTCCAAATGAATTTTCCAGGCAGAGACATGGTCAGCACAGCCATAATATTGGTCCCGGTACACTGCAGACAATCATTGTACCACTCTCCAGCTAATATCATGCAGCAGGCAGAGGCATGATGGTAGTAAGCTGAGGGCCTTGGTCAGGTGAGACCTGGGGACAGGGTAGAGGCTTCTCCCACCCAAATCTCTTTGAAGCCTCCGGACTCCAGACCCTAATCCGGAATTTACGGAACCCAGAGAGAACCAAAAAAATTGGTTTTCTCTATCCGGAAAAACAACTCTGGAGCCCCTCACATATGTGAGACCCCTGTGTACTACAGTAGCAGGGGGGCGACAGATCAGTTCAAGCGGTAGGCAGAAGAATAGTCGGTAAAACAAGCCAGGGTCAGTTCACGTGCAAGCAATCCAATCGGCAGGCAGAAGAGTAGTTGAAAAACAGTCCGGGGTCAGTTCACAGGGAAGCAATCCAAACAGTAAGAAGAAGCGTAATCGGTAAAACAAGCCAGGGTCAGTTCACGTGAAAGCAGTCCAAACAGTAGGCAGAGGCATAGTGGAAAAACAGGCCAGGGTCAGTTTTATGTGGAAGGCAGTGGCATGAGAAAAATTGGTCAGCACAGATGAAAACGGGGAAATGGGCTAGTAATTTATGAATGTATGGTACCGTGTGAAGCATTCTCCAATGCACAGGCCAGGTTGGGAGGGACAGTACCGACAATAGAAGCTGGTGTCTTTACGAAACCCCCTTCTGCTGCACACACGGCATTTTTTTTGGCGTCTTCGGCCTCTTTCAGACGGTGGAAGGTAGTCTGGGAAGTGGCGCTCACTAAGTCGGCTAACAGCCTCAGAGCGAAGGTTTTCTTGGGGGAGTCCTTGTGGGTAGACGAGGGTCGTGATAATTTCTTCAATGTATTTTAGGAAGGCGATGGGTCTTTCAGTGGATTTGGAGTAGATTACATAAGAGTTATAAAATGCCAATTGAAATAAATAAATTGCAACCTTCTTATTCCAGAATCGGGACTTCCTTGTGGCCAAGTAGGGCTGAATCATCTGGTCGTTAAAATCCACCCCCCCCATGTAAAGATTGTAATCCTGCACACATGATGGTTTTTGGATGGGACCTCTTCTTCTCCGAACTTCCACTGTGGTGTCGTCATGAATGGTGGACATCATGTACACATTTCGGCTATCCTTCCATCTCAAGGCCAGCACCTCGTTGTTTCTCAGGGCTGCTATTTCCCCCTTCCTCATTCTTTTATTTACTAAGGACTGTGGGAAGCCCTTCCTGTTCTTCCTGGTGGTTCCGCAGGCCAGGGTTCCTTCAAGGTAGAGATGTCTGAAGAGGGGCAGGCTGGTATAAAAATTATCTAGGTAAAGGTAGTAGCCTTTCCTCAGCAGTGGGTACGCCAGGTCCCATACAACTTTTCCATTTGTGCCCATGTAGGCCGGGCAGTCAGGGGGATTGAGCTGGGAATCTCTTCCTTCGTATATGCGGAACGCATACAGATATTCCGTAGCTCTGTCGCACAATTTGTATAGTTTGACCCCATATTTGGACCTTTTGCTTGGAATATACTGCTTTATTCCAAGCCGGCCTGTGAAGTGTAGCAGGGACTCATCTACACAAATGTTTTGATCTGGGACGTAAAGTTCTGCAAAACTTTGGGAAAGAAAATTTATGAGGGGGCGAATTTTATACAGCTTGTCAAAATTTGGATGATTTTGGGGGGGGCACTGGCTGTTGTCACTAAAATGAAGGAAGCGCATGATGATTTCATACCTGGACCTGGACATTAGGGCAGAATATATGGGCATAATGTGTATGGGGTGGGTGGACCAATAGGCATGTCCTTCATTTTTTTTTGTAACCCCCATGTTTATGGTGAGGCCCAAAAACATTTTAAATTCCTCCAAGGTTAAATCTCTCCACTCAAATGGACGGGAATAGGAAGATTGGGGGTTGTTAGCAATAAACTGCTGGGCATACAGATTCGTTTGGTCCACGATGTATTGCAGAAAATCATTGGGCAAAAATAAATGGAGAAAATCAATAAAAGAAAAATTTTCTGTATTGGCCTGCACACCTGGCTGTGCGGTAAAAGGGGGAATATTTGCTGATCCCGAGTTGGAGGGCAGCCATCTTGGGTTGGCAAGAGCATCTGGGAGGTGGATAGTGGCCCTGGCTCTTGGGGGATGTGACACTCCAGTGCTGGTAGAAGGGGGATTTGAAATTGGGAGTGATGCCGCAGCGCTGGTGCTGGGCCTGGGCATTCGCTCCTGGGGTGTTTCGCTGGGGGCAGAGCGGGTACTGGGCCTGGGCATAGGATCCTGGGGTGTACTGGTGGTGGCAGTGCTGGTGCTGGGCATAGGATCCTGGGGTGTATCCCTTGTGGCTGCCCGGTTTCCAGAGCGCCGTGCCCTTTTGGGAGGGACCCATTCTTCCTCCGAGTCCATCTCCGATCCGCTACTGTTAGCAACTTCAAATTCCGAATCGGATTCGGAATTCGACTCGGATACTGATGAGAGCTCCCCGGTGCCCTCATTATCCATAGAGATGATCTCAAACGCCTCCTCGCTGCTGTACAACCTTTTGGACATTTTGGCTGTGCGACGGGTGACTGCGGATGATCACTGATGAGTGCCAGGTGACGGATAGGTGGCAGGTGACGGTCACTGATGGGGTGACAGATGACGATCACTGATGGGGTGACAGGTGACGCTGATTGATGGGGTGACAGATGACGATCACTGATGGAGTGACAGATGACGATCACTGATGGGGTGACAAGTGACGATGACTGATGGGGTGACAGGTGACGGTGATTGATGGGGTGACAGGTGACGGGCGCTGGTCACCGATGGGTGACAGGTGAACTGCTGGCGATACTGTTGGCAGTCTCTGGTGACAGGTGCACTTTATAGGTAGTGATTTTGTGCACTGATGACAGGTGACTGTTGGGTGACAGGTGAAATTGGGGGGGGCTGGTGACACTTTTTTTTACACTGACAGACACAGATCAGTAACTCACTGTTTCTGGCTATCCTCTCCTCACACTGGAAACGGTGTGTGAGGGAAGATGAGCTAGTAACAGTGAGTTACTGCTCTTCGTTTACATTTGTGATGGGCTGTGAATGGCTTCACAGCCCATCACATCGTAATCAGCCACTGTCATTGGCTGTTTTTCACTGTCGGTGACTAGCTGTGTTCCTAGGGAACACATAGCCACCGTCATGACCGCGCTGCGTGCTCCCGATCGCGCATGCGCGGTCTTCTGCCGGCATCTACTGTTGTGATCGGCTATGTCATTGCAACATAGCCGATCACATGGGAAACAGCCATGCCTATTGGCTGTTTCCCCCCTGCCGGTGACCGGCTGTGTCCCGGGGACACGCAGACACCGGCAGTGGACGGCGGCGCGCCCGCGATCGCGCGCATGCCCTGCATGAATTGGCGGACGTCATATGACGGCCGCCCAGGATAATAGCCGCACCGTCCCGCCGTCATATGACGGCGGGCGGGCGGTAAGTGGTTAAAGAAGATTCTTCCTATTCTTTCCCTGAAAGCTATCTCCAGCCTGCCCCTACAATAATCTCCTATCTCTCCCTCAGCAGCATCAGGAACCTCTCCCTACAGTAGTTAGAGCAGAGTGACGTGCGGCGCTATGTGTCTCCAGCTTATATAGAGGCTGGGTCACATGCTGCACTGGCCAATCACAGCCATGCCATTAGTAGGCATGGCTGTGATGGCTTCTAAGGGCACACTAGTTAAACGCTTATTGATTTGGCTGCCCTGCAGCTGTTGAAACCGCGCCATTAAAACCGCGCCAAAACAACCGAACAACGGACTGTATCCCCAACATACAGTGAAATGTTCGGGTCCATGTCCAGGTACCGAACACCCAAATGTCCGGTACGATCCCGAACAATACAGTCCCTGTTCGCTCAACCCTATACCTAACATGTCATGCTTTAAAATTGTGCACACTTGTGGAATGGTGCCAATGGTGTCTTCAGTACTTACAAATCTCCATAGATGATTCTTTAAAAAATGTTACAGGTTACATGTTTAGAGTTACAGAGGATGTCTAGTGCTAGAATTATAGCTCTAACTATCACTCTAACGTTTGCGGCGATACCTCACATCTGCGATTTGATTCTGGCTCTGATACTAGCCAGTGCCTCACCAGCCAATGACCTCACTGCACATCCCTGGCATAAATGCATTAAACAAGACATAGCCACTGTCTTGTAGAATGTCATTATTAGGTGTCAGCATCACATCAACTCAAAATCAGGAGAGTATCATGGATGCAAAGTCACAGCTAAAAAGTATTCATAACAACAGGTCATAGACAATGTACACAAATGTGCTACACTAGTAAGCTCTTAAAAAAAAAAAAAAAAAAAAAAAAGAAATAAAAAGATGCTCATGATAGCATAAAGACCCACACCTCAGTGAAAAAAAAAAAAACAAAAAAACGGAAGGATATGTTTGTATGTATGTATGTATGTATGTATGTGTATATATATATGTATGCATGTGTATATGTGTAGATATATATAATAAATATATATATATATATATATATGTGTGTGTGTGTGTGTGTGTGTGTGTGTGTGTATTTATATATAATACACAGTATCTCACAAAAGTGAGTACACCCTCACATTTTTGTAAATATTTTATTATATCTTTTCATGTGCCAACACTGAAGAAATGACACTTTGCTACAATGTAAAGTAGTGAGTGTACAGCTTGTATAACAGTGTAAATTTGCTGTCCCCTCAAATAACTCAACACACAGCCATTAATGTCTAAACCCCTGGCAACAAAAGTGAGTATACCCTTAATTAGAAATGTCCAAATTGGACCCAAAGTGTCAATATTTTGTGTGGCCACCATTATTTCCCAGCACTGCCTTAACCCTCTTGGGCATGGAGTTCACCAGAGCTTCACAGGTTGCCACTGGAGTCCTCTTCCACTCCTCCATGACGATATCACGGAGCTGGTGGATGTTAGAGACCTTGCGCTCCTCCACCTTTCGTTTGAGGATGCCCCACAGATCCTCAATAAGGTTTAGGTCTGGAGACATGTTTGGCCAGTCAATCACCTTTAATCTCAGCTTCTTTAGCAAGGCTGTGGTCGTCTTGGAGGTGTTCTTGGGGTCGTTATCATGTTGGAATACTGGCTTGCAGCCCAGTCTCTAAAGGGAGGGGATCATGCTCTGCTTCAGTATGTCACAGTACGTGTTGGCATTCATGGTTCCCTCAATGAACTGTAGCTCCCCAGTGCCAGTAGCACTCATGCAGCCCCAGACTATGACACTCTCACCACCATGCTTGACTAGGCAGGACACACTTGTCTTTGTACTTCATACCTGGTTGCCGCCACACACGCTTGACACCATCTGAACCAAATAAGTTTATCTTGGTCTCATCAGACCAGAGGACATGGTTCCAGTAATCCATGTCCTTAGTCTGCTTGTCTTCAGCAAACTGTTTGCAGGCTTTCTTGTGCATCATCTTTAGAAGAGGCTTCCTTCTGGGACGACAGCCAGGCAGACCAATTTGATGCAGTGTGCGGTGTATGGTCTGAGCACTGATAGGCTTACCCCCACCCCTTCAACCTCTGCAGCAATGCTGGCAGCACTCGTATGTCTATTTCCCAAAGACAACCTCTGGATATGACGCTGAGCACGTGCACTCAACTTCTTTGGTTGACCATGGCAAGGCCTGTTCTGAGTGGAACCTGTCCTGTTAAACTGCTGTATGATCTTTTTTCAGATCCGCAGAGAGTTCTTTGCCATGAGGTGCCATATTGAACTTCCAGTGACCAGTATGAGAGAGCGAGAGCTATAACACCAAATTTAACACACCTGCTCCCTATTCACACCTGAGACCTTGTAACACTAACAAGTCACATGACATCGGGGAGGGAAAATGGCTAATTTGGCTCAATTTGGACATTTTAACTCACTTTTGTTGCCAGTGGTTTAGACATTAATGGCTGTGTGTTGAGTTATTTTGAGGGGACAGCAAATTTACACTGTTAAATAAGATGTACGCTCACTACTTTACATTGTAGCAAAGTGTAATTTCTTCAGTGTTGTCACATGAAAAGATATAATAAAATATTTACAAAAATGTGAGGGGTGTACTCATTTTTATGAGATACTATATATATATATATATATATATATATATATATATATATATATATATACAGTGCCTTGCGAAAGTATTCGGCCCCCTTGAACTTTGCAACCTTTTGCCACATTTCAGCCTTCAAACATAAAGATATAAAACTGTAATTTTTTTGTGAAGAATCAACAACAAGTGGGCCACAATCATGAAGTCATCTCGGACCTGCCTGATGTGTTCCTTGTTCTTCATGATGCTCTCTGTGCTTTTAACGGACCCCTTAGACTATCACAGTGCAGGTGCATTTATACGGAGACTTGATTACACACAGGTGGATTCTATTTATCTTCATTAGTCCTTTAGGTCAACATTGGATCATTCCGAGATCTTCACTGAACTTCTGGAGAGAGTTTGCTGCACAAAAAGTAAAGGGCCTAAATAATTTTGCACACCCAATTTTTCAGTTTTTTATTTGTAAAAAAAGTTTGAAATATCCAATAAATTACATTCCACTTCATGATTGTGTCCCACTTGTTGTTGATTCTTCACAAAAAATTACAGTTTTATATCTTTATGTTTGAAGGCTGAAATGTGGCAAAAGGTCAAAAAGTTCAAGGGGGATGAATACTTTCGCAAGGCACTGTATATGTATATATATATAATATATATATATATATATATGTGTGTGTGTGTGTGTGTGTGTGTGCACAAACAGGGCTGGTGAGGCTGTGAACTGGTGGTGCTGTGTGGAAGATCGAGGCATCTCTCATTATAGACACGTGAGGAGAGTTACTCCTGGTCTCCTCTTGTGGGGACGGGGGTTTGTCGGCTAGTATACAAGAGGAGGCTACCTCGTGCACCAATATATATGGATTGGAATTTGGAATTGTGCATTTATTTGGGTATTGGACTATCACTCTGTAGTAAAAGGAAAGGAGAGGGATGAACTTCTTTTTGTCTCTGATCCTTTTTTGGGAACACAGGCTATCTATTGGGTCGTCTTTTTAATAACTCTTATGGATCCGACAAAGTATGGTCGCTGCCGCTGGTGATGATTTGGTCTTCATCTATCAGACTACTAGTATTATCCTCATGCCTTTCAAGTGTTGGTAATTCTTCATATCTGAATCCTGAAATGCCCCTGAACAGGGCGAAACGCTTTGATCCTGAATTACCCACATCGTATTCAATTGATCCCGCTGAGTCGTATACATTTTAGGTGTAGTGAATTGGGTTACTGTTACATTGATCACCTATCATATGATTTTAATATTTGATTTATTAATTATTCATGTTTTTATATTTGTGGATTATAGAGTCATTACAGTCAAGACCATAACTAATATAAATATTAGGCACCTTAAAATCCCCCTCTCTTTCTTGCCTTGATCTCCAAGTAGAGAAAAGGCGGGGGCTTCTTCTTTTCAGTTTGATTTGGGGATAGTGCCATGGATTGGATTGGATACTTATTTTGTTAATACAGAATTTCCCCCTACCTTTTCATATTGTATATGTATGTGTGTGTGTGTGTATGTATAGTGTGTGTATGTATATATATATAGATATATATATATATATATATAATGTGTGTGTATGTATGTATGTATATATATATATAAATATATATATATATGTATATATGTGTATATATATATATATATATATATATATATATACATTTTTTTTTTTTGATAATTATTTGAATTTCTACACAGTCCAGAGCGTGTACTCAAGACTAATCCTACCCAACCAGAAAGTCACAATAGAAATGCAGAGAACAGCCTCCCATTGCATCATGGTACTTGTAGGAGAGAAGAAGTGAACACGCCCACTGTTACTTCAGGTGGGAACCATCATAAGACCGCCCACTTTCAGGTACTCTATATTTACTCACTAAAACAAACCTTTAAAATTAAACTACAACAGCTGTAAAAAATTAAAAGAAGACACAGGTTTTATAAGGGCAAAAAGAGAATTAGACTGATAACTTTACCTAATAGAATCCAAAATTTGAGATTTTGAACTGGAGTTACACTTTAAGGTCTCCCTAGTCTGGCCAGCAAGCACGCGCAGGCCTCAGCTCCGCGCTAGGTTGGTCGTGACATAACTCCACTGGACAGGGGCTGGCCTGCGAGTTAAACATCTCGCGAGGACGCATACGACCTGGTCGCAGGCTGAGCCGCAATGTACCCCCTCCCCTCCCTGGAGGTTGTGAGCTGGCTTTTGCCATGTGCTCTGAAGGGGGGCTTCCTTTGGGGCTGCTGCTGGCTGTTTTTTTCTGGGTGCACACTGCGGGTTACAACAGGGTCCTTTGTCACCCAGAGTGTTAGGGACTTGGTCAGGGGGGTCCTCCCTGGTGTTGTGTTGGGCTGCAGGAGCAGATAGGTTCACATCCACAGGTCCGCACTAAATGCGGCCAAAAATTAAGGCCGCGGCCTACTGGCCGGACGCTATTTGGGAGGCCCCAGTGAGGTGGCTGAAGCCACCAACCTCCTTTTGGGCATCCGCATTCTCCCCCGTTGTTCCTGGACAGTTGGCTCCAGCAGGCTTTGCGCCCAGGCGGCGGGCACCCACAGAAATTTAGACCGTGGCCTACTAGGCCATGCGGTCAGCTTGGCGCCTTCCCTGGAAGGCTGGGCGCTGTGGGTGCAGTCACCATTTGATGACAGCATTATTAATCTAAAAAACTGTCACCACCAAGTTCACCGTATAATAGTGATGTATTTAAAATATGGTAAACCCTTGCGCTCAGTACAATCCATTCAAGCCTACCTGGAGAGAGAGAGAGAGAGAGAGCCAAGCGCCGATCTAAGTGTAGCACTGCAGTAATTTTAATGACACACAATAAAATCGTTACTCACAAGAGGTCCATAAAAGCAGGCATTGGTAAAACCAGTAAGGGGAAGGTCTCTGGGGTCACATCCGAGGTGGAAGATCCAGTCAGGCGGTAGCGCTGTGATGAGGGAGGACAGCCGATGGCCTCATGTCGGAGGCAGGAGACGTGCAGATCCTCTGTGGTGGTGAAGCAGCGTGGGACTGCCGGTCGGATGGCTGTGACGTCACTTCCGGAGACAGCAGGGAATCGAACGGCGACGCGTTGCGGAGCTCCGCTCCTTCTTCAGGCCGTGCAGGGGCCATTTTGAATGTGGTATTTATGTCCATAGTCCGGGACAAAAAATACAGTGGCTCAGGAGGGACAAATTTGGGAGAAGGAGCGGAGCTCTGCAACGCGTCACCGTTCGATTCCCTGCTGTCTCCGGAAGTGACGTCACAGCCATCCGACCGGCGGTCCCACGCTGCTTCACCACCACAGAGGATCTGCACGTCTCCTGCCTCCGACATGAGGCCATCGCCTGTCCTCCCTCATTACAGCGCTACCGCCTGACTGGATCTTCCACCTCGGATGTGACCCCAGAGACCTTCCCCTTACTGGTTTTACCAATGCCTGCTTTTATGGACCTCTTGTGAGTAACGATTTTATTGTGTGTCATTAAAATTACTGCTGTGCTACACTTAGATCGGAGCTTGGCTCTCTCTCTCTCCTGAAATCATACAGGGTCGCTTCACCCTCTACAAGCCTGCAGCCATCCAAGTGTCCAGCTATCGGATTACACTCCACCATCTGCCCACAGTATAGTTTTGCAGTCACCCGTACTGTCTGTTTGCGCCACCTCTCTCCCCCCTCTGCCATTCAAGCCTACCTAAATGCTGCTACTTGAACATAGAATTTGATAAAATAGAGCAGGGGGGGCGTGGCAACCGCTCGGCAAGATGGCCGCACTGTGATGGAGCTCCGCTCGGTGCCCAGGGAGGATCGCATCTACTAAGACACCCACCGCCGCTATACCCTAGCCAGTGACATTCATTCCTGTGGGAAACCTACCGTGACCGACAGAGATGCGGAGGAACCGCCAAGACACTCTCCAGGTGAAAAAATTACCGGCTTACTTCCCCGCTCTGCCGGCGCCGAGTCTCCAACAAAATGGCGGCGGGAGACCGCCCTCGCCGCCATCTCTCTTACCTCTAGCAGCGGACGTTAGTGGAACAGGTGCCGATGGATGACGCGAATGCCGGCTCACACCGCTCTCCATCCCCAGACACTGACTCTGGGGCCAGCATCCCTTCAACAAGGAGCCCGCTGAAGTCCAAACCTCTCAGGGAGAACGACATTAATAGAGGAGCAATGGACACAGGAACCCACAACAACATGCAAGTACACTCACTTGCCCCTCCTCCTCAATCCGACCCTATAGCTCAGTTTCCTACTACTGGCCAGCTCATATCTGACGTGACAATGAAGGAGATGATGCTCTCCCTGAAAGCTTCACTGCACGCAGACTTCATCACAGCAGTCCGTTAATGTAAAGCAGAAGTGCAAGAACTGGGTCAGAGAGTCCATGTTACAGAAACCAAGCAGTCTGAAGTTGAAGTCTCCTACAACGTATTAGTGGACTCAATTCCCACAAGGACGACCTTCTTATGATTTAAAAACTTGCGGATCTGGGAGACAGATCACGCCGGAACAACATCAAAATAAGAGGTGTACCCAAGGCAGTTACTTCGCAGCAACTTCCCCACTATGTTCACTCTCTGTTTCAAAGAATTGGTCCCATCCCTGACATCTGTTGACTAGACAGTGGACAGAGTACACAGAGTCCCTAAGCCCTCCTTCCTCCTGCAGGAAGTCCAGAGGGACATCATACTCAGAATCCACTTCTATCAAGTAAAGGAGCGCATACAGGAAGCATTCAGGCATAAGGAATCAATACCTCCACATGCGCAGTCGCTACAGCTGCTTCCAGATTACTCCAAGCATATTCTTCAACAAAGGAGAGATATGTCCACCATCACCAAAGCCCTCCGCAACCACAACAGGATTTACAAGTGGAAATATCCTGCCAAGCTAAGCGTGACATACAATGGCTCCACACACCTGATCACGTCTGTTGACAACGGTATCAGAGCTCTACGGGAAAGGGGTATTGTACCCCAGGACAACCAACAACCTCCGCCTGCAGACTGCCGCCGCCCTTCTGATGACCTCGGGGCATATCACCCCGACTGGCAGGTCTTTCGTCCTCGGCGAAACAACAAGAAAAAATGACAACCGTAGGTGTTGCCCGCATTCAACCATTCCTCTGGCCTCCCTGGGCCCCATATCTGGTACATTCCACTGTAGCTGTCCCCTGCTAGAAAAGGCAGCATGTGCTGCACGGACTTTGTTTGGTCCACCCTTTTTACCCTTTTTTGTTTTTGTTGCTCATTTTGCTCTCGCTTAGTTACTGGTAATCATCACTGCTCGCGATCTTGTGAACCCTCTTGCAGTATGCACCTTCAGTCCATCTCTCCTTGGAATTTTCCTACCTCAAAACAACCTGATCATCTTGCCTGTCTTCTTCGGACGAAGTATTGCAGGACTACTCCATAAACTTCCTTGGTCACTGTCCCAGCTTAACTCGGAGTCCTTCCTGCCCTGCCAAGACGGACCCTGCTGTTTCTCTTGTACCATTTCCAGAGTTTCGGCTCACGGCCTATGCCCGAAATATTCCACCTGGACCTGCCCGTATGGTACTCTCCATCACCACACGCACTAAAGAATTGTTCATGAGCCATGTCGATTATGTTCCTGTCCATTAACGTGCAGGGTTTGAATCACCCTGCAAAACGGAGATCACTTTGGGGAGATGCCAAGAAGTACTCTGCAGACATAGTAGCGGCGCAAGAAATTCACTTTCACAAAGACAAGACTCCATCTTGTTCCCATAGAGACTTCCCAGATCTTTTTCTGGCATCCAGAGCAGAAAAAAAAGGAGGAGTCCTACTAGCTATTAGTGGCAGCATCGCTTTTGAATTGATTGATTCCTACCTGGACACCAACGGACGGTATATTATCTTAGTGTGTAAGCTAAACAATGCCTTATATACCCTAATCAATGCCTATGCTCCCAACTCGCACCAATCGAGATTTCTGAAACGTCTCTTTCGTCTGATCTCCAAGGTGCGACAGGGTAATGTGGTTCTATGTGGGGATCTAAATACTGTGCTTGACCCCGTCCTTGACTCATCCGCCTCCAATAGGCAGGGGCCCACACCACTACGTGGACTCTTGCTTGCTGAGGGGCTGCACGACGCTTGGCGGTGTCAACATGCTGAGGAACGCTCCTACACCTTTTACTCTACTAGCCACAATTCTTACTCTAGACTTGACTACGTACTGGTGGACAGATTGTCACTACAAAGGGTCACAAAATCCACAATCCATGACATCTCTTGGTCTGACCACGCGGCGATCACGCTGTCGTTATCAGCTGGACCCAAACTCGGCATTACCCGACTCTGGAGATGTGAAAATTCTGTCCTCCAGGACGTAGAATGCCGGAAGGTATTGACTCGAGAGTTGGAACAACATTTTGAACCTAATCAGCCTTCAGACACAAATCCCTTTGTTAACTGGAACACTCACAAAGCATTCATGAGGGGACTGCTGTTGCAAGCTACGGCCCGTAGGAAGAAATCCCACAACGCTAAAATTGACTTCCTTCTCGCGGCCATCAGAGAGACTGACCGGTTAAACCAGGCCCAACCTTCCTCTGCTCTAGCCTCCCAACTGTCTAAGATGCGCTGCCAACTTAGGGAGTTTTTCTGCTTAGATCATGACCTATATATGCGACGTCTTAGACTAAAGTACTACGCCAACCACAATAAGGCGGGAGGATTTCTAGCACAGAAATTTAAAACCCAAAGAACAGTCCACTATCCCTCATGTTTTCCACCACCTCACCAAGCACAAAGTAGAAAACCCCCAAACTTTAGCAGACACATTTGCAGAATACTATGGGTCGTTTATATAATCTCCAAGATGATCCCAACACACCACAACCCACGGACCTCCTAATCAAAGAGTTTCTGGAATCCCTCAACCTCCCCCAGCTATCGGCACAACAACTAGCATTCCTTAACGGCGACTTCACTTCTGATGAAATCCAACAAACGATTCGATCGTTGCCATCGGACAAGTCCCCTGGTCCCGATGGCTTAACGAATGAATATTATAAAACATTCCAATCCGTCCTAATGCCCCACTTAATGTCTCTATTCACCTCGGATGCTACAACTGAAGAATTTCCATCGGAAATGCTCGCTGCTCATATTGTTACCCTGCCCAAACCGGGCAAACCCCCTTATTCGACACCCAACTTTCACCCAATCTCGCTCTTAAATTCGGATATAAAGATTTACGCCAAACTTTTAGCCAAACGCTTATTCGAGGTTATTCCCAGTGTGGTCAAACCCAACCAGACGGGTTTCACCAAAGGAAGACAAGCGCCAGATGCCACTAGACGTATCATTAACGTCATCCACCATGTCCGACACCACAAATCTCAAACCCTCCTGCTATCGATCAACGCTGAAAAAGCGTTTGATAGGATACACTGGGGATACATGAAAGCCACGCTCACAAAATTTGGGTTTCAGGGGCCTATCGTCTCAGCTATACTAGCGCTGTACTCTAGACCTTCGGCGAGGGTCTTCACGTCTGGATTCCTGTCCAAGGAGTTAGTTATTTGGAATGGCATGAGACAGGGGTGCCATCTGTCCCCTGCTATTTTTAACCTGATGATGGAGCCCCTCAGAGCTGTCAGATCTCACCCCCTCATCAAGGGTTTAATGGCCAATCGTATGTCTCATGTGATTAATCTCTTTGCAGACGATGTCGTCTTAATAGTCAATAACCCTCTAATCTCTCTACCGATTATCCATGACCTTCTCACCCGCTTTAGTACATTATCGTATTACAAGGTGAACTTCCACAAATCCTTAATATTGGATTTGGGGATTAATGCCCATACCAAAAACCACTTGCAACAGCAGAACCCTTACACATGGGCAGCAGAATCAATTCCTTACCTGGGTATTCACATCGCGGCTGACTTATCTAAGATAATTGACATCAATTTCAAACCTCTTATTTCAAAGATCCGCTAAAATTTACTCTGCATGGCTAAAGTAGAGTTATCCTGGATAGGTAGAATCGCATCGTTCAAGATGATGGAACTACCCAAAATCTTGTACCTATTCAGAACTATCCACCAAAAATACTTTAAGGAGCTTGCCACCATCCTCAAACATTATGTCTGGCTAGGAAAGAAACCCAGATGTTCGCAAGCTCACCTGGTGAAACACAAAACTGTGGGGGGTACATGCTGGCCAGTGATGGAGGACTACTACACCGCATCCCTATTGTCCCAAGCAAAGAAATGGTTCCTTGAGTCCCCAGAGGCACTATGGGTGAAACTGGAAGCAGCCTTGGCACATTCCCCTTCCTTGCACCTACTGCTACTAGCGGACTCATGGAAACCCTTAAATCTCCACTCACTCCCTCCCACTACCCGGGCCACTCTATTAGCGTGGAGGAAAATTGCCGTACCCTCTTCCCACCAGCAACACTCCGCCAACCTCCGCCTACCAATCCAAATTCTGGAAATTTTAATCCCTTACCTGAAAATGGGCACATGGAATGACCATGGTATTTATTGGGTAGATGAAATTATGTCAGCTCAAACTACTAGGCCCTGGCAGTAAATGGTTGATGAATACAAACTACCCCCTTCTGCTTATCACCCCTACCTGCAAATATGCACATTCCTCTGTAGATATCCCCCCCGGGTGTTCTATTGAACACTAGGGCTCAGGATTTCTATACAGACTCAGTGGAAAAAGCAAAAGGTATCTCCCTGTTCTATAATCTGTTAGGCGACAAATCTGTATTCACCAAAACCCCACCTATGCTTCGATGGGAAGCTGACTTAGGTAAACAATTTCCGCAAAGTTCATGGACCAAAGTGTTCCAGGCTGTCGCCTCAACGACGCATTGTACTAATCACTGGGATCTCTCCCAAAAAATAGTGGCAAGATGGTACAAAACCCCGGTCATACTGGCGAAATTCATGCCAACATGTTCCCCGCTGTGTTGGAGGGGCTGCGGACAACCAGCTAACATTTACCATGCTCTAGCCATCCTCCATATAGGCATACAGGACTACCCATGGGAATATCGCAACATTATGGTCCACTTACTACTAGCTGCCAAATTGATCATAGCTAGACATTGGAAAGACAGCTCAGCCCCTAGCCACAGTGAAGTGCAGGTTCAAATGAACTTGAACTACCAATATCAGCGCCTACTGGCAGCTAGGACGAAGGATTCCACACTCTCCTTCGACAAGCAATGGGCTGCATGGGTAGACTTTTATTCCCCATTACCTGATTGAAACATTGTTGAATATACTGTTATTATTTGCAATCGGTCCTATGCTCCAACTTAGTTTAATCCTCTGAAAATTCCTTATGTTTGTATTTTGTTTATGATTGTACCTTGTTTACATATTCTGTCATTAATTACGCTCCAACTCATCTTGTGCGAGAGCTTGTTCTAGTTTATGTTTGTATGTATATTTGAAACCTTTTAGAGCAGGGGTACTTAAATAAAATTCATGGGGGCTCTTCCAGCGGAGGTCCGAGTGTCATATTGGTGCTATGACTCCACATGATATCCTCCACATCGCAGCCTTGTTTTCTATTGCAGAGACCTGTATTTTTCTAGTGCAGAAATCATAGACCCCCTTTTACATCAGTATTCTCAGTCCCCCTTCACATCACAGTTCCCCTTTTACATCAGTATCCTCAGACCCCCCCTTCACATCACAGACCCCCTTTTACATCAGTGTCCTCACAGGTCCTCCATCACAGACTGACCCATCACAGACCCCCCCCCCCCCATCACAGACTCCCCACCATAGACTGACCCACCACAGACACCCCCATTACAGACACCCCCATCACAGAACCCTCCATCACAGACTGACCCATCACAGACTCCCCATCACAGACTGACCCATCACAGGCCCCCCACCACAGACTGACCCATCACAGACTGACCCGTCACAGAACTCTAACCATAGACTGACCCACCGCAGACCCCCCCATCACAGACTGACCCATCACAGACTGACCCGTCACAGAGCCCCCACCACAGACTGACCCATCACAGAACCCCCACCACAGACTGACCCACCACAGACTGACCCACCACAGACTGACCCACCACAGACTGACCCACCACAGACTGACCCGTCACAGAGCCCCCACCACAGACTGACCCGTCACAGAGCCCCCACCACAGACTGACCCATCACAGAACCCCCACCACAGACTTGCCCATCACAGAACCCCCACCACAGTATGACCCACCACAGACTGACCCATCACAGAACCCCCACCACAGACTGACCCACCACAGACTGACCCACCACAGACTGACCCACCACAGACCGACCCACCACAGACCGACCCACCACAGACACCCCCATTACAGACACCCCCCCATAACAGAACCCCCCACCACAGACTGACCCATAACAGACTGACCCATCACAGGCCCCCCTCCACAGACTGACCCATCACAGGCCCCCCACCACAGACTGACCCATCACAGGCCACCCACCACAGACTGACCCATCGCAGAACCCCCACCACAGACCCCCCCCATCACAGACTGACCCACCACAGACCCCCAAAAGACTGACCCACAACAGACTGACCCACCACAGACTTACCCGCCACAGACCCCCCCATCACAGACTGACCCACCACAGACCTCCATCACAGAACCCCCACCACAGACTGACCCGTCACAGAACCCCCACCACAGACTGACCCGCCACAGACTGATCCGCAACAGACTGACCCGCCAAAGACTGACCCGCCACAGACCGTCACAGAACCCCCATCACAGACTAACCCGTCACAGACTGACCCGTCACAGAACCCCCACCACAGACTTACCCACCACAGACTGACCCACCACAGACCCCCCCCATCACAGACTAACCCACCACAGACCCCCATCACAGACTGACCCATCACAGAACCCCCACCACAGACTGACCCGTCACAGAACCCCCACCACAGACTGACCCGCCACAGACTGACCCGCCACAGACTGACCCGCAACAGACTGACCCACCACAAACTAACCCTTCACAGACTGACCCATCACAGAATCCCCACCACAGACTGAGCCACCACAGACTGACCCATCACTGACTGACCCATCACCAAACCCCCCAATCACAGAACCCTCCCACACAGACTGACCCATCACAGACCACCCCCCACACCAAAGACTGACCTATTACAGACCCCCCCACCACAGACTGACCCATTACAGACCCATCACAGTACTCTCTCGATAATGAACTCCTTGACTTTTTCATAACAGCACTCCCCCCCTACCCGCAAAAGCCCTACCTTTTTCACAAAAGACTGAAATCACGGCAGCCCTGCACAAAGGGCGGGACTTTTCACATTAAAGGGGGATGATTGATTGTTGGGACCGCCCCACTGCCTAGCAAACAATCACCTGCTTCTTCACTTTAAAAGTCCCGCCCATTGGTTCAGAGTGGCTGTGCTTCATGTCCTGTGTGAATGAAACAGAAAGTGTGGGGAGGGGGCAATGCAGCAATAATATGGCAGGGACAGACCTGCCGCATCTGCCATGCTGTGAACATAGCGGCAGCGCAGGCAGGCAGGTGAGCCAGCGCTGGGGACAGAACACACAGGCAATTACTTGGCGAGGCTGGGTAAGAAGGTTACTGGGGCTGGAACCGGACCGTGGGCCGCCATTTAGTGACCCCTGAAATAGAGAATTCTCATGTGTACCCCAGATCCATAGGTCCCACATTAAAGAAAAACAGTAGCACAAAATCATACAAGGTACTACAAACTTACAATACGTAAGTATATTAAATAAATAAATGTGTATATATAGATAAAATTGTATTGTATTACAAAAAAGTCCTCATAAAAGTCCATAGAACCATAGACTGACCCACCGCAGACCCCCCCATCACAGACTGACCCATCACAGACTGACCCATCACAGACTGACCCGTCACAGAGCCCCCACCACAGACTGACCCATCACAGAATCCCCACCACAGAACCCCCACCACAGTATGACCCATCACAGACTGAACCACCACAGACTGAACCACCACAGACTAACCCACCACAGACTGACCCACCACAGACTGACCCACCACAGACTGACCCACCACAGACTGACCCACCACAGACTGACCCACCACAGACTGACCCACCACAGACTGACCCACCACAGAATGACCCACCACAGAATGACCCACCACAGACTGACCCATCACAGACTGACCCGTTACAGAGCCCCCACCACAGACTTGCCCATCACAGAACCCCCACCACAGTATGACCCACCACAGACTGACCCATCACGGAACCCCCACCACAGACTGACCCACCACCGACTGACCCACCACAGACTGACCCACCACAGACTGACCCACCACAGACTGACCCACCACAGAATGACCCACCACAGACCGACCCACCACAGACCGACCCACCACAGACACCCCCATTACAGACACCCCCCCCATAACATAACCCCCCACCACAGACTGACCCATAACAGACCCCCCCACCACAGACTGACCCATCACAGGCCCCCCACCACAGACTGACCCATCACAGGCCACCCACCACAGACTGACCCATCACTGAACCCCCACCACAGACCCCCCCTCATCACAGACTGACCCACCACAGACCCCCAACAGACTGACCCACCACAGACCCCCAACAGACTGACCCACCACAGACCCCCCATCACAGACTGACCCACCACAGACCCCCATCACAGACTGACCCATCACAGAACCCCCACCACAGACTGACCCGCCACAGACTGACCCGCAACAGACTGACCCGCCAAAGACTGACCCGCCACAGACCATCACAGAACCCCCATCACAGAACCCCCACCACAGACTGACCCATCACAGAACCCCCACCACAGACTTACCCACCACAGACTGACCCACCACAGACCCCCCATCACAGACTGACCCACCACAGACCCCCATCACAGACTGACCCGTCACAGAACCCCCACCACAGACTGACCCGTCACAGAACCCCCACCACAGACTGACCCGCCACAGACTGACCCATCACAGACTGACCCATCACAGAATCCCCACCACAGACTGAGCCACCACAGACTGACCCATCACTGACTGACCCATCACCAAACCCCCCAATCCCAGAACCCTCCCACACAGACTGACCCATCACAGACCACCCCCCACACCAGAGACTGACCTATTACAGACCCCCCCACCACAGACTGACCTATTACAGACCCATCACAGTACTCTCTCGATAATGAACTCCTTGACTTTTTCATAACAGCACTCCCCCCCTACCCGCAAAAGCCCTACCTTTATCACAAAAGACTGAAATCACGGCAGCCCTGCACAAAGGGCGGGACTTTTCACATTAAAGGGGGATGATTGATTGTTGGGACCGCCCCACTGCCTAGCAAACAATCACCTGCTTCTTCACTTTAAAAGTCCCGCCCATTGGTTCAGAGCGGCTGTGCTTCATGTCCTGTGTGAATGAAACAGAAAGTGTGGGGAGGGGGCAATGCAGCAATAATATGGCAGGGACAGACCTGCCGCATCTGCCATGCTGTGAACATAGCGGCAGCGCAGGCAGGCAGGTGAGCCAGCGCTGGGGACAGAACACACAGGCAATTACTTGGCGAGGCTGGGTAAGAAGGTTACTGGGGCTGGAACCGGACCGTGGGCCGCCATTTAGTGACCCCTGAAATAGAGAATTCTCATGTGTACCCCAGATCCATAGGTCCCACATTAAAGAAAAACAGTAGCACAAAATCATACAACAAGGTACTACAAACTTACAATACGTAAGTATATTAAATAAATAAATGTGTATATATAGATAAAATTGTATTGTATTACAAAAAAAGTCCTCATAAAAGTCCATATAACTTCATTAGCACTACATGTACAGCATATATATGTATTTGCATGTACTGTATATGCATTTTTTGATGTTGATTGTGTATCATATTGATATGATTTTTTTTAAAAATGGATTATTTATTTATTCAATTGTTTTACTTTCAGTCCATGGTATTAAATGATTGCTTTAACTTATGCTAATGTCATTTACAATTGGTGTAGATTATGGCTGGTGTTGCATGCAACTCAGTATGCTGTGCAACTTGTTGACCTCTGCCACTCACATTGCTGTCCTTTGCTCCTTGTGGGGCAGGACGGTTTGTGGGGGGCGGTACTAGCCGACTACTTAAGACCTTGTGAATGGAACAACAGTTCAGTAGAGTAGCACTTTTTGGCTCTGAGGAAGAGGGTCCTCCCTCGAAACGCGTCAGCCCAGCCATATAGTTGCTGACACCAGCACATCATCCAGTACAGGGGTTCCCTGGTTACCTTGGAGATGACCATTGCCTTTAATGTGCTATATCATCACTCGTTTGTGAGTATAATGTATGTCGTCTTTAGAATACAATAAACCTTTTTTTAGTGATAATGCACGAGGTCGGTGCACCCTTCTTTTGTTGTTGTCTTTCAGTATATTTTGGATACCCTTGGCCCTGAGGGGGCAGCAAGACCTGAGTGGTGCATACCAAGACCATATAAGATCCCTTCCCTTCATTACATACCATCTGATCGCAGGAGAATTTTTGTTTGGTCCATTAGGCGGCCCTGGGTTGGCATCCCCTTGCAGGATTGCAGTCGGCGACCCTCACCTGCCCATTTTGCGTCTATGTAACATACCTGATTGTTATGTTTCGGGGTGAGCTTGGTATGTAGCGACCCTACTTGGTCTGGGTCCATGCACTTCGAGTGATAGTGAGGATGATTCCTCTTCTACTGCAGCCGCACATGAAATGGCGCTAGTGGATGCACTGATTGTATCAGTACGGGCAACTTAAAAAATTGGAGGATGCAGCTGCTGCTGCGTCTATGGCACCGGTACCCTTTGGTACCCGCAGCTCCCCAAAATCAGCAAAAGGTATCCCCCTTTTCCACCTACTTTGACAAAATTGTCACGAGTCAGTGACCTAAACGCAATATGTCGGTGCCTAAGCATTTTCGCTAGATGGTATCCCTTTGAAAAGTTCCTGTTAAAAAAAAAAAGTGGACAGTCCCACCTGTGGTGTATTCTCAGGTTTCCAGGCTAAATAACTCCACTCCAATTCCGCTGGTAAATTCTCAGGGTTTTAAAGACCCCTTTGACAGGATAGCCGAGACTTTGGTCTCCCACATGTTTACTGTGGCTGGTTCGGTCCTTAGGCCAGTGTTCACCATAGCATTGGTGTCCCAGACTTTAACGGAGTGGGCAAAGCTTTTGGGCCAGGATCTGGAGGGGGAACAGCTTTCCCCTGCCCTTGCGAGCTGGCGGACCAGTTGGTCAAGGGGTTGCAGTTTGTCTGTGGTGCCTCCTGGCTTCGGCTCCCTTCGTTTCTAGGCTGTCCGTGACAGCAGTGGTCCTTCAGCGCATGATATGGCTGAAATGCTGTTCTGTGGACCAGTCTTTCAAGAAGGCCTTATCTATTCTCCCCTTTTTGGGGGATCACATGTTTTGATCTTCCTGGATCATATCATTAAGGGTCTTACAGGTTGTCACTTACAGGATCTCAAGACAAAGGATCTAAGTCTGTCAGGACATCCTTAGGAGCTTTCAAAAGGACCTGGCTGGTCTGGTAAGCCGAAAGCGGGTTCTTCCAGACCTGCAGACAAGCCCTCTTCTGCCTGAAGGGGCACCCTCACCCAGGTTTGAGGTGGGAGGACCTCTTAACTTCTTTCCGGACCCATGGACCTCCTTGATTCAAGACAGGTAGGTCCACAAGCTGATCCGGCCCATTACAAGATCAAGTTTCGGTCTTATCCTCTAGCGAGGTTCTTTCCTTCTAATCTGTGTTTGTCCCCAGACCGCCTGCGGGGTCGCTTCGGGGAGGTGCAAGACTTTCTACTACAAGGGGTGATTGTTTCAGTTCCAAAATCGGAACGTTTTCAAGGTTTCTAGTCAAACCTGTTTACAGTTCCCAGGAAGGAAGACAAGGTACGTCCAATCGTGGACCTCAAGGCTTTGAACCGCTTGTGTGGGTACAGAAGTTCTGAATGGAGTCCATTCGTACAGTAGTGGCATCCCCACATCAAAGGACGCTTATCTTCATATTCCAATATATGTCTGTCATCAGCTTTCCTCTGCTTGCCGTGGGTTAGGAGCATGATCAATTCATGGCACTACCCTTTGGTCTCGCCTCAGCTGAGTGGAATTCACGAAAATGTTGGCCCCAGTTTTGGCATTGTAGCGGCAGCGGAGGATTGTGGTACTGGGTACCTGGACGATCTTCTGCGAGCAGAATCTCCAACTGCTCTAAAGGACAACCTGGAAATTACTGTGTGAACTCTGTAGGAGTTTCGTTTGAAAATTGTACTTCCAAAAATCTGCTCTTGTTCTGTCCACCAAGTTGGACTATCTGGGTCTGACTCTGGACTTGGCTTCAGTCAGGGTGTTTTTTCCAGGGGAAAAAACTCCAAATTTTCAGGATGCGACTTGGCTCCTGTTGTTCAGCTGTCAGTCTTCTTTCAGGACTTGCAATCGCGAGTTGTGCCTGATGGTGTCTACCTTCAAGGCAGTTCCGTTTGCACAGTTCCACTCGAACCTCTGCAAAGGGAGATTCTTGCCAAGTGGGGCAAGGATCCACAGTCTCTAGATAATCTGATTCTCTTGAGCCGGGATTCAAGAGGGTCCCTGATATGGTGGCTTTGCTCTCCAGGGCTTCGACAGGCAAATCCTTCCTTCCCCTGTATGGGACGGTGGTCCCCGCGGTTGCCAGCCTGTCCGAGTGGGGAGGTGTTTTGGGCATGGATGTGCTCAAGGAGTCTAGACTCTGGGGGAGTAAAGACTAATGATCAATATACTGGAACTTCTGGCACTAAGATTTGTCTGGCTCATTGGACAAATCACCTTCAGGGGTGCCAGGTAAGGATTCAATCGGACAATGCCATGGCCGTGGCGTATGTCAGTCACCAACGGGGAACAAGGAGTGTCCTGGTGGCTCGGGAGGTAGCCGGCATTCTAAGGTTCAGCTGTGTCTCCGGTGGGGATCAGTTTTTAATCGCTTAAATAAAGATAATAAACACCTGGAGGTTTTTAAAAATATGGTGTTAAAGGATGCCGAGGGTCTTAATATTAGATACAAGATCCATTATTTATGAAAAAGGGAATTGTCTCTCTTGAAAATAAACGAGTTCTTGTTATCTGTCCTGCGGACAAGGTAGGAGGTCTAGTTGTAAAGACAAAAGAATACTATAGCGAGTAAATGTGTAGACTTCATAATGATAGATCTACATATAGATTATTGAAATCAGACCCTATTTTTGAGTTTAAAGAAGAATTACACCATCTAATAGAAAGATGGAAAGATTTGGGAATCCTTAATAAGAAGGAGACCTTGTGTTTAGATCCCACTTCTTGCCATACCTCTATTATTTATTTCCTCCTGAAAATCCATAAGGACGCTACACGACCACCAGGAAGACCCATTGTGAATGGGATAGGGTCTACGTATTTCGGCTAGAGTAGAGCAATAAATTGAATTTTTTCTTAAACCTCTGGTATCTGAAACCGGAGCTTATTTAACCAGTTCCCTACCGGTATATAGGGAAATGACGCCGGCAGGAACATTTCCCCCCTCCCGGCGTCATATGACGTCCGCCCATTCCCGCTGCTCTCCCGCTCTTGGGGGGTGCAGAGCGCGCTGATCGGGGATGCGGCATGTCCGTCGGGACACAGCCCATCCCCCATCAGTGTAAAAAGTCATTAAAAAAAATGGTTCTTTCTCTGTCGCTCATTGACAGACGCAGACTTCTTGATTAATATCAGTAGGGATATACTGCCCCCTACAGGAGTAGGACACTAGGCAGGAAAAAAGTTCTGGCCACACCTTATGGGCAGTCCCAGGGGGTATATCCTCTCTCTCCCTGCTACAGGATGTCAGTTTTTTCTGCCTAGTCAGGAGTAAGGACCTAAGTTCCTTGCTGGGATCTCTGGTCCTTGCAAGCTTTTTAGATCTTTTTTAGTTAGCTTTTTTTCTCCAGTTTGTTCCTGTGAGATCTTCAAGCAATTATGCTGGATCTGGGCGACGGGCTGGATGTTGAGATCCGGTGGTCACCCCAGCTGGCCTACGAGCGAGTGCAGGCCCTAGCTCCGCGCTGGGTCGGCCGCGACATAGTCCCACTGGACGGGGACTGGCCCCGCGAGTTAAACATCTCGCCAGGACGACCAGTCGGAATCTGAGTCGCAGCGTCCGTATTGGCCGACAGCCCCCCACTTTGGTGGAGAGGGGTTCTGTCAGGAGTTGGTGCCCACCTGTTCCGGTATGGTGAGTAGAATGTTCCCCCTCTCCCCCTGGCGGGCTTTGGGGTGGACGCGGGCCCCTCCCCAGGATGGTCGGACCCTCATGATTCCGGGTTCCCCTCTGTCCTATTACGCATCCCCACCTATCTGCCCCCCTCACTAGTGGGTACAGGCCACATATGGAGGCGGTGGGGGGGCGCCAACGGTGTTACCCTAAAAACGATCAGGGGTGTTAATACCTGTGCTTTCAGGCCCATCTATGATCGATCCGTAGGGTAGGCTCTCGGGGGTCCCCTGTTGACACTGCGGACCGCACGAGGCCGCCATTTTCCCGCGGGCCGCGCAGGGCCGCCATTTTGTTGTAGCCTGCATGTCCTCGGTATGGTAGCGGCCATCTTGGTACACCCAGCTTGTCCTGCTTGAGAGCTGAGCAGCTGTAGTAAACACCAAGGGCGTGGCCCCTCCCTAGACCCGGGAAAATCACTCCACAAAAGACTTCCTGCCAGATAGACAGCGCTGAGAGCAGTCCTGGTTTGAACTCTGGTGCATCAAGTGGTGAGCCTTTTTGGGGGTCTCTCTCTCTCTCTCTGCGGGGGTCTCGAGCACGTGACCACTGAGGGGCGCTGTAGCGCTGGGGGATTCTTTTAAAAAAAAAAAAAAAGGTTTTTTTTTTAAATTTTGTCATTTTTTGCTGACAGGTTTCCCTGGCATTGCCATGGACCCTGCTGCACGAGTCCCCATCTGATCCCCTCGAGGTGGCCGCAGGGCCCTCTGACTCTCCACTCACCATTGATTCGCTTTCAGCGGTCCTGGAGTCATTTGTGTCCCGGGTGGAGGTGGCCTGTCAGGGACGGGGGGCTAAAAAACGACCCCCGCCCACCCCTGTCTCGTCCGATACCTCAGACTCTGATCCTGAGCCGGTCGCTGCTGCCGCGGGTTCCTCCTTTAGGGTTGATGTCCCACGTCCCTCTGACAGTGAGGATAATCTTCCTGCCTCTGCCGTAGCGCAGGACAAAGCACTGGTGGACGCACTGATTATGTCAGTCCGGGAGACCCTAAAACTGGAGGTTGCACCAGTGGAGGCAGTTCAGACGGAAGTTGCCTTTGGCACTCGCAAGCCCTCCAAGGTGGAAAAGGTGTTTCCCTTTCCCAAATGCTTTGATGATATTATTAAAGATGAGTGGGCTCATCCAAAATGACCCCCTGGGATGCCTAAACGGATTGCTAGGCGCTACCCGTTTGAAGAGTCCCTCCTTAAAAAATGGATGCTGCCACCTGTGGTGGATCCACCGGTTTCCAGACTAAATAAAGCCACAGTTATCCCGGTGGAGGATTCCCTGTCCTTTCGGGATCCAGTTGACCGTAGGGCGGAATCTGTGTCCCGTTCCATATTCTTCCTGGCAGGATCAGCCCTAAGGCCAGTGTTTACCATTGCTCTGGTTTCCCAGACATTGCCGGAATGGGCGAAGCTATTACGCCATGACCTGGAGGGGAGAAGTCTCCCTCCTGCCGTGCCGGAGTTGCTGGAGCAAATAGCGCAGGGGCTACAGTTTGTTTGTGACGCCGCACTGGACGCTGCCCCATTGCTGGGGCGCGTGTCGATCTCGGCGGTGGTCCTCCGGCGCATGCTATGGTTAAAGTGCTGGTCGGCGGATCAGGCTTCCAAAAAAGCATTGACTGATCTCCCCTTTCAGGTGGATCGCCTGTTTGGTGCTACCTTGGATGAGATTATTAAGGATCTCACTGGGGGCAAGAGCACCTTTCTACCACAGGCTAATAAAGGCAAGGAACCTCGTCGCAGACAGGGACCTTCCTTTACAGCTCACAAGAAATTTTTTCGCTCCTCCGGGGCGGGCGATAAGGCAAAGTCCTCCAAAGCCCCCCCGGGGGGTTTCAAGAGACCCTGGTCTGGTAAGCAAAAATCCGGTCCTTCCAGACCTAAGGATAAGACCGCTTCAGCCTGAAGGTGCGCCCCCACCCAGATCAAGGGTGGGGGGGATGTCTTCGCCGGTTCCCGGACCCGTGGCTCTACAGTATTCAAGACAAATGGGTTCACGAGGTCATACGGTCGGAACACAAGATCAAGTTGCGATCACTTCTACCGGTGCGGTTCTTCCCTTCCAATAAGCGACTGTCCCCGAATCGCCTAATGGCTCTGTTGGGGGCAGTGCAGCACTGGATGCAAAGGGCGCCCATAGAGGGTGCCTATTTTCACGTTACCATTTACGCAGGACACCAGCGGTATCTGCGCTTTGCGGTGGGAGCGGACCATTATCAGTTTGTGGCGTTACCCTTTGGTCTCGCCTCTGCTTTCCGGGTCTCCACAAAAGTTTGGGCCCCAGACCTGGCGTTGTTGCGGCAACGGAGCATATCAGTCCTGGGCTACCTGGACGACCTCCTCTTCTGTGCGGAGTCTACGCAGGCTCAGTGTCATACGCGGACTCTCCAAAAGGAGATTCTTCTCAAATGGAACTGGAATTCCGATTCCCTGGACAATCGGATCCGGATGAGCGAGCGGACCAGGTATTTTCCAGTTTGGGGGCCTCGGTCTCTGATGCTCAGTCAGGGGAAGCCCTTTTTTCCGAAAATATCCAGGTTATCGATAAATGTGTTGGAACTGAAAGCGATCAGGTTTTGCCTGGTTCACCGGAGCGAGCATTTTCAGGGCTGCTTGGTTCTGATTCAGTCGGACAGTGCCACCGCCGTGGCCTATGTCAATCATCAAGGGGACACCAAGAGTGTTCTGGCAGCCGTGGAAGTGGCTGGCAGGTTTTGGGCGGAACAGTTTGTTCCGGCTTTTTCTGCAGTTTACGTTCTGGGTGTGGAAAATTGACAGGCAGACTTTCTCAGTCGTCAGACCCTGGATCAAGGGGAATGGCCTCTTCATACAGAGGTGTTTCACCAGTTGTGCCTTCATTGGGGCACCCCAGACGTGGATCTGTTGGCATCTGGGCACAACAGAAAGGTGCAGAGGGTTGTAGCCCGCGCCCGTGATCCTCTGGCGAACGCCGCAGACGCACTGAATACTCTGTGGGGGCAGTACCAGCTGCTGTATGCCTTTCCTCCTCTCAAGTTGTCACCGAAACTTCTTCACAGGATAGAGGCGGAGGGAATTCCAGTCATCCTTGTGACTCCGGATTGACTTTATCGGGCCTAATATGCCGTCCTGGTCAGGCTGGTCGCAGACGCTCCTGGGCGACTTCCTCTCAGGGAGGATCTGCTGTCTCAGGGACCGATCATCCATCCTGCTTTACGATCGCTGGCTTTGACGGCTTGGCTGTTGAGAGCCAGGTGCTGAAGGACAGGGGTTTGTCTTTTTCAGTTATCCCTACTCTGATTAAAGCGAGGAAAGCGACTTCCAGAAAGGTCTATCATCGCACATGGAAGTCTTATATCGCGTGGTGTGAATCCCTTGGGTTTCCTCCACGTTCTTACTCGGTGGCTCGGATATTGGCTTTTCTGCAACGGGGGGTTGAGCAGAAACTGGCCTTGAGCACTATCAAGGGTCAGGTCTCAGCATTGGCAATCTTCTTCCAGAGGCCACTGGCTACTCATTCCTTGGTGCGGAGTTTCATCCAGGGGGTGCGGCACCTGGCTCCTCCGGTGCGCGCGCCCTTGCCGCCCTGGGATCTTAATTTGGTATTGTCGGTTCTCCAGAAACCTCCCTTTGAAAATATTAGGGAAATTCCCTTGCTTACCTTATCCCAGAAGGTGGCCTTTTTGGTGGCTATCACTTCTGCACGCAGGGTGTCGGAACTGGCCGCATTGTCCTGTCGTTCCCCATATCTGGTGGTTCATAGGGATAAGGTGGTTCTTCGTCTGAATCCATCCTTCCTTCCTAAGGTGGTTTCAGAGTTTCATTTGAATGAGGATATTGTGTTACCTTCCCTGTGTCCTAAGCCCAATCATCCTCGGGAGTTTGCGTTACACTCCTTGGTTGTGGTTCGGGCGATCAGGGTGTACTTGGCTACTACTGACTCTTTTCCTAAGGCCGATTCACTTTTTGTGATGACGGATGGCCCTAGAAAGGGGTTGCCTGCGTCTGCTGCGACTATCTCCAGATGGATCAGACAGACGGTGGTGCAGGCTTATACTATTAAGGGTCGGGTTCCTCCGTTCCCTGTTAAGGCACACTCTACTCGGGCTCTTAGTGCTTCCTGGGCCTTCCGCCATCAGGCGTCGGTGCTTCAGGTTTGCAAGGCGGCTACCTGGTCGTCGGTTCATACCTTTACAAAATTTTATAAAGTTGATGTGCTGGCATCGGTGAATGCCTCTTTTGGCCGCAAGGTTCTGCAGGCCGCTGTTTGAGGGGACCGTTGGTCTACCTCGGGGGTTTTTTGTTTTTTTTCATTTGGGTCTCATCCTTTTGTTCGATGAGTCCTTGATGCTTCTGTTTGGCTCCGGTTGGGCCTTCTGGATTGGATTTTTATTTCTGTTATCCCACCCCTCATTTGTGGCACTGCTTTGGGACGTCCCTACTGATATTAATCAAGAAGTCTGCGTCTGTCAATGAGCGACAGAGAAAATTGGATTTTTGACTTACCGTAAAATCCTTTTCTCTTAAGCTCATTGACAGACGCAGGACCCGCCCCTCTAATTTTGAGTTGGTTTGGGTTGAATTCTCTGACACTGCTTTGTTACATAACTGACATCCTGTAGCAGGGAGAGAGAGGATATACCCCCTGGGACTGCCCATAAGGTGTGGCCAGAACTTTTTTCCTGCCTAGTGTCCTACTCCTGTAGGGGGCAGTATATATCCCTACTGATATTAATCAAGAAGTCTGCGTCTGTCAATGAGCTTAAGAGAAAAGGATTTTACGGTAAGTCAAAAATCCAATTTTACCATGTGATCGGCTGTGTTCAATCACAGCTGGCCACATGCACTGTCCTCGTGCACGACCCCAGGGGTGCACAGAGCGGCGATCAGGGAAGAAGAGTGTCACTCTGACACAGTCCGTCTCCGATCAGGGTAAAAAGCCAATGAAATTGGCTCTTTACCACGTGACCGGCTGTGTCCAATCATAGCCGGTCACAGAATGTCAACAGAAACCACAGTAACTAGCTGTTACCGTGTTCTCCTCCTCACACACCGATCCTGTGTGAAGAGGAGATTGCGGTAACAGTTAGTTACCAATTACAGTCCACACCAAAACACACTGATTGACCCCCCCCCCCAATAAAGAGGACCTGTCACTAGCTCATCAGAGTATTCAAGTACCTGTCACCAGCCCATCAGGTACTCTGATGACAGGTACTCTGATGGGCTGGTGACAGGTATTCGGGTACTTTTGATGGGCGATGGGCTGGTGAAATGTACTCGGGTACTCCGATGACAGGTACTCAGGTACTCTGATGACAGGTACGTGGGTACTCTGATGACAGGTACGTGGGTCACCAGAGTACCCGAGTACCTGTCATCGGATTACCCGAGTACCTCTCTGTATCCCATCAGAGTACCCGAGTACCTGTCTCCAGCCCAGAGTGCCCGAGTACCTGTCTCCAGCCCATCAGATTACCCAAGTACCTCTCTGCAGCCCATCAGAGTACCCGAGAACGTCATCAGCGTACCCGACTACCTGTCACTAGCCCATCAGAGTACCCCAGTACCTTTCTGAAGCCGATCAGTGTACCTGAGAACCTGTCTGCAGCCCATCAGAGTACCTGAGTATCTATCTGCAGCCCACGTCTCCTAGATTATGTGTTGGGGTGTTTGCTTTCCAAAATGGGATCATTTTGTGGGGGTTTCCAATGTCCTGGTGCTCCAGGGGCTTCAAAAGTGTGATAGGTTGTAATGAAATTATATGTTATATGAGTAATTTATGCTCCTAGAACACCTGACGGTGCTCCTTGGTTGTTGGGCCTATGTATGAGGCTATGCTGTGACAAAGTCTTACATATGTGGTATCGCCATACTCAGGAGTAGCAGAATGTATTTTGGGGTTTAATTTTTGCTATGTACATGCTATGTGTTAGAAATATATTATAAATTTACAACTTTGTGTAAAAAAAAAAATATGTTGTCATTTCTCTTACGTCCTCTGACAGTCGCCGCCCACTCATACAGTCTTCACCAATGGGTATTGACCTCTTATCCACAGGAGCAAGCTAGGCATAAGACTTGTTAAAAACAAAGCAATTTACATAGACACACCTACAGGGGGCTGTCCCACTGGTCCAATACCCCCGGCTAGCCTCATTCCCAATTCAGTTTGTCTTCTGCCTAGATAGGAGTAAGATAGGCTTTCCCTGTGCTAGGGCTACATGTCTCAGCCTTTCTTCTGTTTTATTACTTTTATTTTCTGCAAAAGTGTTTTCTTTGCACTACTAGCTTTTTATTTGTTCTGCGCTTAGTTAGTCAGATCTTCGGAAGACTACAGCGTTTGCGGAGCTGGGAATCGGACTGGTCGTCCTGGTACTCCAGGACAGAGGATCTTATGGAATCCCAGCCCGTCATCGAGCGTTTAGCGGGCTATGCGTGCGCCCTGGCCTAGCAAACGACCTGCCCCTGTCCTCAGAGGCAAAAGCTGGGATGCCTCAACATGCGGTTTTGACAGGCTGGGGTGGCGTTCTGGCCAGGGCAGACAGAATGCCTCCCTGCCGATGAACATCTTGGAATTGCGAGCGATCAGATTATGCTTGCTCCATTGGTCTGCTCATCCTTGGGGCAGCCCTGTGCGGGTCCAGACGGACAACGCCACTGCGGTGGCTTACATCAAATCATCAAGGGGGCACCAGGAGTGCCCGGGCGGCCCAGGAAGTGACCAGAATTCTGTCTTGGGCCGAGACGCACGTCCCAGCAATTTCAGCAGTTCACATTCCTGGTGTGGAGCATTGGCAAGCCAATTATCTGAGCCGCCAGACCCTGGACCAGGGAGAATGGTCCCTACACCCGGAGGTTTTTCAGATGCTGTGTGCGAGCTGGGGATCTGTTCGACTCTCGGCTAACCAACAAGGTGGGAAGGTTCGTGGCACAAATGTGCGATCCTCTGGCGGTCTCCTCGGATGCGCTGGTGGTGCCTTGGAATCAGTATCGCCTGATTTCTGCCTTTTCTCCGCTTCATTTGTTTGCCAGGTTCCTTCGCAGGTTAGTCTCGGAACCGAAGTTGGTGATTCTGGTGGTCCCAGACTGGCCGCGCCGGTCTTGGTACGTGGCCATTGTCCAACTGGTCATCGAGACTCCGTGGCGGCTTCCGTACAAGACGATCTGCTGTCTTAGGGGCCGATCTTGCATCCTGCTTTACGGCCGCTGACCTTAGCGGCGTGGCTGTTAAAAGCCAGGTCTTGAGAGATCGGGGTCTCTCGTCGGCGGTCATTCCTGCCCTGCTCAGGGCTAGGAAGGCCTCGTCCGGTAAGATCTATTACCGTACTTGGAAGGCTTATTTTGCCTGGTGTGAATCCAGGGGCATCCATCCTCACTCCTTTTCAGTGGCGAGGGTGTTAGCCTTCCTTCAATCTGATGTGGACCAGGGTCTTGCGCTGACCACTATTTTTTTTTTCAAATATATCTTTTATTATTTTTCTCCAAACACAAATAGGGGTTTACAACAATTCAAAAGAAAGATAAGTACAACACTGTCCAGCTATAACAACATTGAAACTCCTTCATACTAAAGAGGCTATTCCAGTCTTAATTTCATCTACTGTATATCCCTTCAGGGAGATCTAAATTTATATATCTTACCACAATCTATAGTCACTCCTACCATTAAGGCATACACTATCTTGCTAGTCTCTACCATACTACCCCATTTGCATACCCAAACAATTTAACAAACGCCAATAAAAAAAAAAAACAAAAAAAAACCCCGAAGGTTCCCTCTCCTCCTCTTCCCATCATCATCCCTGCAGGTCTCCCCCCTCTCTTCACTCATGTCTGCAACAACCTCAACCCCTCTTCTGACCGGATGAAGCTATTCCAGAGCTCCCAGGTCTCAGTATACAATCCACGTTTACTCTGTGATGTCAACACCAGGTCTTCCATTTTATTAATAACCTCTACTCTATGTAACCACTGCTTTATCGTAGGAGGGTGTGGGCTTTTCCATAATGCAGGGATACAGGCCTTCGCCCCATTGACCAGATGTCGCACCACTGACTTCTCATATCTCTGTATGGGAATATCTGAGAGATGGAACAGGAAAAAAGCCGGATCTTCGTGAATAGTATATTCCGTAAATTTTTGGATAATAAGTTTCACCTCAGTCCAATATCCTGCAAGTTTCGGACAGGACCAAAAAACATGAAATATCCCTGCATCCTCTCCTCCACATCTCCAGCAGTTCGCTGATGTGTTTGGGAATATCCTGTGGAGTTTATGAGGTGTGTAGTACCACCTGTTCAATACTTTAAAGTTGGTCTCTTGGGTTTTGGTACAGATAGATGTTCCAAAAGCCAACGAGATCATATTCTGTATTTGTACTGATGTGAACGTACGATTTAGATCATTTGCCCACTTGGTCACCCATGGTAAAGCAGAATTATCTGGTACTGGCATTAATAAGTTGTATAGTAAGGAGAGTGTATGTAATAGCACTCCTTCTCCCCGACAGTATCCTTCAAATTTAGACATACTCCTTGAGTACTCTGCAAAATTTGGCAGGGTACCCAGGAAATGATGCAGTTGTAGAGCTGACCAAAAGGTTAACCTAAAATTGCCATCCTGTTTCGTAAGAGTCTCTACTGTCGGCCAATTATCTGCTACTAGGAATTGCTCAGCTCGGGCATATCCATCTATACCCAACGCAATCAGGTCTGGTGATGAAAATCCAGGCCCAAAACGAGGGTTTCCAATCACCGGGAGCAATGGAGAGAAGGGGGGAATGATAGAGTATCTCCTATTAGCCAGATAGCCTATACGCAGCGTCGTACCTATAAGAGGGTGAAGTCTTAGTTGTGAGGGTAGATCTGGATAGCACCACAGTGCTCCTCTGAGGGGGATATTTGTCTGTGCTTGTTCTATACTAGTCCATAATTTAAGTGCATAATGTCTACACCAGTCAACCACCCTGCTCAGGTGGGCTGCCTGGAAATATTTCTGCATATCCGGGAGAGCTAAACCACCGCACTTTTTTGGCCAGGTTAGTAGCTTCCGCGCTAAACGGGGTCTTTTCTTTGCCCAGACGAATTTGATAAATAGAGCATGGATGAGATGGAAGTATCGAGCAGGTAACCGCACCGGTAGGGCTCTTATCAGGTAGATATGTTTAGGCAAAATATTCATCTTTATCAAATTACATCTGCCAAACCACGAGTGGAAACCTGTGTGCCATTTTTCCAGAAGGGTACGTGTCTCTGCTATCAAAGGGGGAAAATTCAAATCATAAACCCTAGATAGACATGGTGGGATATAGGTGCCCAAGTATCGTAGAGCTCTATTAGTCCAACGAAAGCAGAAATTTGTCTGTAATGTTCGCCGAAGTGACGCACTCACCCTCACTCCCATCGCTTCTGACTTACTATAGTTAATTTTAAAGTTCAATAGAGATCCGTATCTGGTTAGTTCCCTCAGTAAATTCGGTAGAGAAATAATTGGGTTTGTCAGGGAAAACATAAGATCATCAGCGTACGCAGAGATCTTATAATCACCCACTCCCACTTGGAGTCCCTGTATATCTGGATTCTGCCGCACCGTACAAAGAAAGGGTTCCAGTGAGAGAGCGAATAATAGAGGAGATAAAGGGCACCCTTGTCTCGTCCCGTTATTAATGGGAAAAGAGTCAGATAATAATCCATTCACTTTGACCTGTGCAGTAGGATTTGAGTAAATGCTAGTGATCCAACGTTGCATATTACTTCCCAAGCCTATATGTTTAAGAATCGTAAACATAAATCGCCAGTTCACCCTATCAAAGGCTTTTTCTGCGTCTGTGTTGATAAAGACACTTGATATCCGAGAGGTGTCAGCAACGTGGATCAAATTTAGAATTTTAGTAGTGTTGTCTCTGGCTTCTCGGCCTGTGACAAAACCCACTTGGTCGAGGTGAACAAGATCAAGAAGATGTGGAGCCAATCGGGCAGCTAGAATTTTAGAAAAAATTTTTAGATCAATATTAAGTAAGGAGATAGGTCTATAGCTTCCACAGCATGTAGGGTCTTTTCCCTCTTTCAAAATCACAGTTATATGTGCCGCTAAGGTATCTCTAAGCATGCTAGGGTTTTCTCTTGGCGAATTAAAAAGTCTAACCAGATACGGACCCAGGATGGGAAAAAAAACCTGAAAATACTGAAGCGTGAAACCATCTGGGCCGGGAACTTTCTTTAACTTCATAGTGTTGATGGCCTGTTGAATCTCTGTCAGGGATATTGGCTCCTCTAATTGTTCTCTTATCTCAGTGTGAAGGGTTGGTATATGCGATTCTACAAGATAATCTTCCATCTCTGAGATAGAGGCCGGAACATCTGTCAAAGAGTATAGCGACGCATAGAATCGACCGAATTCACTCACTATTTCTTTGGGTGGGGTCAGTTTCTGTCCCTGTGATGAAATAATATTAGGAACATATGTTGTTAATTTTGGGTCTTTTACCGAGCGCGCCAGTAGCTCCCCACATTTATCCCCGAGTTCATATCCCCGGCCTCTGCTCCTCTGTAGTGCCGCTTTGGCCCTAAACAGGAGCAGATCAGCTAATTGCTGCCGTACTTGTATAAGTTCAGCCTCTAAAGTTGATGTTGTAGAATGTTTGTATTGAGCTTCCAAATGTCTAAGTTTATCTAGAAGCTGTGTTGATTGTTTCTCACGTTCTTTTTTGAGTCTAGATCCGTGTTTAATGAAAAGCCCTCTAAGAACCGATTTATGAGCCTCCCACAGATTCCTTATTTCACAATCCTCCAGATCATTCATATTAAAGTATTCTTGAAGGCCCGACGAAATATCCGTCAGGACCTCAGGAATCTGTAAGAGGCTCTCATTCAGTCTCCAAAAACCTTGACGAGAGGCGGTATACTCCGATACAGCATAAGTGAGAAGCACTGGTGCGTGGTCCGACCATATTATATCCCCAATTGTTGCCGTTTTAACCGCATGAAACTGACCGTGTGGGATTAAAAAATAATCAATCCTTGAATAGGACTTATGGGGTGCTGAAAAAAATGTATAATCCCGGTCTGCAGGGTGTAGTACTCGCCACACATCTATCCATTGGGCATTATAAAACGTTTGTGCAATATTTTTATTTGCGGATGGTAGTATAGCCGAGTTACCCGTGGATGTGTCTATTCGGGGAAGTAGTGGTACATTAAAGTCTCCGCCTAGAATAAGCTGTCCTTCCCTAAACTCCAGGAGTAGTTTAGTCACTCGCTTAAAGAACCCTGCCTGTCCTTCATTTGGTGCATACAATGTTGCAAATGTAATTAATGTGTCTGCTACTTTCCCCTTAATAAAAAGGTATCGTCCTTCTGTATCTGCCATAATCTCATTCAATGTCCAAGGTATTTTAGATGCTAGCAGTATAGATACTCCCTTGGTTTTAGCGTCAGTGTTCATAGAGTGATAAACTGTATTGTAAAGTCTATTCGTAAATTTAGGGGCTTTATCTCCTTTAAAATGCGTTTCTTGAATAAAGGCAACATCTACCCTCAATCGCTTAAGATCATTAAGTAACATCCTCCTCTTTTCCGGTATATTAAGACCCCTGGTATTTAAAGAGAAGATGGTAAGGTCCCCCATCATCAAAATGGGGAGAGGAGGAGAAAGTTTTAAAAAAAAAAAAAAAAACCCCAAAACCCCAGACAAACCCTCTCAAAGAAGAAAGGGTGGCGTTACCCCTTTCCTCCTTAGAGCCTATCGCTCTTCCACTAATAAGGGAATTCCCATGTACACTATGTGACTAAAAAGTCACCCCTCAATGTACTGACCTAATTGGGAGAGTGGTATAAATCATGCACGGAAGCAGAAGTATATATAGAAAAAAGAAAAAAGAAAAATCACTGCTCTCCCAGTTCCCCCCCCAGCCCCACCGACAAGGATCATGACCTTATTATTCTAAAAGGGAAAAAAAAAAAAAAAAAAAAAAAGGGGGGGGGGAGTGGAAGACAAGGGGGAGGAGGAGGGATAAGAAGGCCCCTAACAGGGAAGAGGATAAAAAGTAGGAGAGAAGAAAAAAAAAAAAAAAGAGAAAAAAAAAAATTCTCTCTCCTTCTCCCTTCCCCCCCTTCCCTCCCCCTCCCTTAATTCCTGTAGGAGCCTGTAGGATCAGTATAATACCCACTAATCCAGCTCACTCATTATTATTTACATAGAACATTATTAGTAATTAGTTATTGGTTGTTCATGGTCGATCCACCAGGGTTCATAACTCACCGGCGTTCAGCATCACCCATCCAGGGTCGTTCACTGCCAGGGGAGACAAGGGTCAATAGGGTACTTCGACCCTTGTGAACTTGTTCGTGAAAAAAAAAAAAAAAAAAAAGGGGGGGGAATAAAACCCCTGATGAGAGGCCTTATATATAGGCCTCAAGGTAAAAAAGAGAAAAAAAAAAAAAAAAAGGAAAAAAACCCACATCATATTATTATTGTGAAAAAAGACCAAAAAAAAAAGGGGGGTGAAAAAGTGAACCCTTATCATCCCCGTGAGTGATTCCGCCCGTCAAATACTCTTCAATACTCGTACTAAAAATATCTTGCGACGTCCCCTTGGTGTATCTGGCTACTAAACACCACTCCTTGCTTCCAACATTTATTTTGCATGTCAGGAGTGAGAAAAAGAAGAGAAAAAAAAAAAAAAAAAAAAATTAAAAAATAAAAGAAAAAATAAAGGCAAAAGAAAAACGCAGAAGCCTGACCTTAAGTCTTCTAGGGAGCATAGTTCTGTATCCCTAGGTCTCCTCGTTCCTGCTCGGGCCATATCCTCTCCCTCTCTCCTCAATTCATCAAATATCATTATATCCTCTGTTATCAATAATCTAGCATTATATCAACCTGTTATCTTGAAGAAGGGGTGAGCAATACTATACATTCTCTATTATCCACTGATCATGGGGTGCTACCCCTTAATATGTCTAGGTATAGCTCTGCATGCGCGTCCATCGTTTAGTATATCGAGAAAAAAAAAAAAAAAAAAAAAAGGGCAAGCATCCCAGAAACCAAGTAGGAAGGAGGAAAAAAGGGACCCCCTATTCCATGTCTAAACCAAAGTGGGAGGCCTCTTACCAAGAAGAGGAACTTCACAAGAACACTAAAAAAAAACCCACACCTCCCCCATTTCAGTGATTACGAGAGCTATATTAAGCTCAAACAAAGTGTCCCCAACAAGTGAGAGGGAAAAAAAAAAAAAAAAAAAAAAAAGGGGGGAAAATAAAAAATTCACCTTACTATTGCGATGGAAGGAACATGCAGACCCGTACCTCTCTCCATTAAACATACATCATCACTCCCTCTATTTAAATTCCCTTGTAGCCCCATTCCCCTCACCCCTCTCCCCCCCGTCACTTTTACCCCACCTCATAACAATAGAAAAGTATATATCTAAAGATGCCGACATAAGGAGGGGTCGGAGTGATACCCTCCAGTCTCATTCAGTTTCACCAAAAGGGGAAAAAAAAGAAAAATAGGGGAAGAAAAAAAAAAAAAAAAAGGAAAAATAAGGGGGAAAAGGTATCGTCCCATAATACTGTATCCCCCTAGACACCTCCAAAAGACGACAAAGAAGGGTAAGAAGGGACTAAAGAGCAGAGACTCAATTCCTTCCTTCTTTTCTCTTTAAGGGCACACGGTCCTCTCCCCCCATCCCCCTAAGAGTCTCAGGCAAATGTCTTTATTCTTGGTATGTCTATTGCTTCTTTCCAGGAGGTATCATATCTCTGCTCCTACTTGTATTGGGAGAAAAGGTTAACCAGTTCGGTACTTGTATAGGCTCTATTCCCATAAATGTGAAAAGGCTTGAGAGGTCACTTAACACGCGTAAGGTAAAAGAGCTTTGTGCATTACGGAAAGTGACGGACAATGGGAAACCCCATCTATACTTCAGTCCCAGTTGTCTGGCTTTATCTAGTATGGGTCGGAGAATGGCTCGTCTTTGCAGTGTGGCCTTAGACAAATCTGGAAGTATTTTAATGGGTACCCCCTTTAAATCCACTGAGCCCTTTTCCCAGGCCATACGCACAATTAGTTCCTTGTCCACATAATGATGAATCCTACATACAACGTCTCGAGGTCTATCTGGATCGGCAGCTCGGGGCCCTAGGGCACGATGGACCCTATCAAGTTGTAATCTAGTAGGATACATTTCCCCAAGGGTCTTTTGAAAAATGTCTTTTACAACCACCTCTAAATTTTCCGTGTCTATAGCCTCTGGAATACCTCTTAGCCTTAAGTTATTACGTCGGCTTCTATCCTCCAACTCCTCCATACGCAATTGTAGGGATATTTCTGCCTCTAAGTGTAGTTTGGAATGGGACTCCAAAGCTCTTACCCGCCCTTCCAGGGTAGCTATGGCACTCTCATTCACCGCCACTCTCTGCGCCGTCTCCTGGATCTCTCCTCTCACCTCATTAACGGCTGCTTGATGTTTTTCCTCCAGCCGGGTAACCATTGCAGCGATGTCCGCTTTAGTAGGCAGTGCCTGCAGCAGTGCTCTTAGCTCCGCATCAACCCTCAGTGCCAGCACTCCCTCTTCACCTCCATGCACACCCGGGGTATCGGCGTCTACCCCCGAGGTCTCCGGCATGGTGGGATGTACTAGACCTGTGCTCTCATCCCTCGGTGCGCTCTCGCTGGCTGTATCCATCGCTATAGCGTGCCGGCCACGAGGCGCGGCCATCTTGGACCCTGAGGGGGTGGTAACCGGGAAAAACTGCAGGATCTCGCCTTCAGGTTTAGGTACGCTGTTTTTCTTAACTGATCCCTTGGTTCTCCTTTTCTTTGTCAGAGTCATCTCTCCCTTGTTAGCTCCGTGTATGTCGGCGGGGCGGGGGAGATCCCGGGAGCTCAGCTAGCGTGCAGCTCTACTCCGCCATGTCAAGACCACACCCCCCCCGCGCTGACCACTATTAATCTGCACTGGCCATCCTTTTTCAGCACCCCTTGGCGTCTAATTCATTGACAGGCACCTTTATCAAGGTGTGCGTCATTTGGCTCCTCCTCGGAGAGCACCTTTACCTCCTTGGGACTTAAACTTGGTCCTGTCTGTTTTGCAACATCCTCCCTTTGAAAACATCAGGAAAATTTTTCTGCCTCTGCTGACGAGAAAGGTTCCTTTCTGGTGGCTATCACATCTGCTCGCAGAGTGTCGGAGTTGGCGGCCTTCTCTTGCCGCTCCCCTTACCTGGTAGTTCATAGGGATTAGGTGGTCTTGCAACCTAACCAATCCTTCCTTCCTAAGGTGGTTTCTGATTTTTACCTTAACGAGGATATTGTCTTACCTTCGCTATGTTCGAACCCTAAGCATCCTAAGGAGTGTGCCTTGCATTCCTTGGATGTAGTCCGGGCGATCAGGGTCTCCCTGTCGTCCACGGCATCCTTCAGAAAGTCAGATTCTCTTTTTGTCCTTCCTGAGGGACCTCGGAAGGGTATGGCTGCGTCTGCGGCAACCATTTCTAGAAGGATCAGACAGACGATTGTTCAGGCCTATTCGTTTAGGGAACGGGTATCGCCCTTCCTTGTCAAGGCGCACTCTACCAGGGCGGTGAGTGCGTCCTGGGCTTTCCAGCAACAGGCTTCGATGGCCCAGGTGTGCAAGTTTGCGACTTGGTCGTCGGTGCACACCGTTTTCAAAATTTTACTAACTTGAGGTTCTGGCATCTGCAGATGCTTCCTTTGGCCGCAAGGTTCTGTGTGCGGCAGTGCCTTAAGGGGGCCCTAGTTTTGCAGGTCCCTGGCTGTTGGGGTTGTTTCCCCCTTCGTTATTTGCTTTCCTGGGTTGTTTGTCTAGTTGAGCTTTTCTGTTACCCAGAGGGTTTACTGTTCTGTTCAGATAAGGTTCCCTTCTCTGACCTGGGTGCTGCGTTGCCTTTGTGATGGTTGCGCTTCCCACCCCTCATGTCTACACTGCTTTGGGACATCCCATTGGTGAAGACTGAATGAGTGGGCGGCGACTGTCAGAGGACGTAAGAGAAAACGGAACTTTTGTAAAATCTTACCGTAAAAATTCCTTTCTCTGAGTCCTCTGACTGTCACCGCCCCCGCCCCTCTTTTGGGGTTCATGGACTATCTACTGCTTGCTACCAAACTGAATTGGGAATGAGGTTAGCTGGGGGTATTGGGCCAGTGGGACAGCCCCCTGTAGGTGTGTCTATGTAAATTGCTTTGTTTTTAACAAGTCTTATGCCTAGCTTGCTCCTGTGGATAAGAGGTCAATACCCATTGGTGAAGACTGAATGAGTGGGCGGCGACTGTCAGAAGACTCAGAGAAAGGAATTTTACGGTAAGATTTTACAAAAATTCAATTTTTTTCCACAAGTTTTTGGAAAATGTGGAAAGAAAATGAAATGTTCAAAAGACTCACTATGCCTTATAGAATATACGTTGGGGTGTTTTCTTTCCAAAATGGGGTAATTTTGTAGGTAATTCTATTGTGCTGGTGCTCCAGGGTCTTCAAAAGTGTGATAGGTCGTTAGGAAATTATATGTGTTATTTTTTGCTCCTAGAACACCTGACAGTGCTCCTTTCATGTTGGGCCTCTGTATGTGGCAAGGTTGTGTAAAAGTCTCACACATGTAGTATGGCCATACTCTGGAGGAGTAGAAGAATGTATTTTGGGGTGTAATTGCAAGTATGCATATACTGTGTGTGAGAAATAACTTATTATGACAATTTTGTGTAAAAAAAAAAATATATATATTTTTTAATTTTCCCAAGAATTGTGGGAAAAAATTACAGCTTCAAAAAACTCACCATGCCTCTTACTAAATACCCTGGAATGTCTACTTTCCAAAAAGGGGTAATTTGGGGGGTATTTGTACTGTCCTGACATTTCAGGGCCTCAAGAAATGAGATAAGCCGTCGGTACATCAGGTGTGATTAGGTGTGATCAATTTTCAATGATTGGCACCATAGCTTGTAGACTGTATAACTTTCACACAGACTAAATAATATCCACTAATTTGGGTTATTTTTTACCAAAGATATGTAGCAGTATAACGTTTGGCCCAACTTTATGAAAAAAATGACTTAATGCAAAATGTTATAATAGAAACTAAAACAAAATGTTTTTTTTTTAATTTTCGCTCCTATTTCACTTATATAGCAAAAAAAATACTACCAAAAGAAAGCTCTATCTGTGTGGAAAATAATTATAAAAATGTGATTGGGTACAGCGTTGCATGAGTAATTATCATTCAAAGTGTGAGAGCGCTGAAAGCTGAAACTTGGTCTGGGCAGGAAGGGGGTGTAACTGCCCTGTATGGAAGTGGTTAAGAGATACTAAGCATATCGTTCAAATTTTGGAGGGTCTTGTTTGTTCCTCTGAGAGTATATTAGTGACTGCGGATGTAAGTTCCCTTTACACTATTATAGGTCACCAGGAAGCCCTAGCCTCTGTAAAATGGACCCTTGGAAGATCCCATCTCTCTAATAAGCATAAAAATACTTAATCATTTGTTTGGATTTCTGTTTAAACCTGAATTAATTCTGGTATTATCACCAATTTTACCTACAGGTAATGGGAGTTGCGATGGGCGCACATTTCACCCCCAGTGTTGTCAATTTATTTATGGCACACTGGGAGGAGGAGACAGTTTTTCATCAATGCCCTGACCAACTTGTCTGTTACTGTTACCGTAGGTATATTGACGATCTGTTTATGATTTGCAAAGGAGATCTTGCTAGCCTCCGTATGTTTATGGACAAAATGAATGATAACAATAAAAATATTTCCCTAACATGGAGTATTAACATGGAGAAAATGTTTTTTCCTAAAGTTTTAAGGAAGGTAGTTCTTAAAACGCAAACTATTTTAAACCTACCGATAGGAATGGTTATTTTCCATTGGATAGGTGTGATTGCCACCACACCTATTGATTGTGCAATATTCCTAAAGGACAGTATGTCCACCTACCTCAGAAGGAATTGTTCCTCTGAGGCTGATTTCCTCTCACAATTGCAGATTCTTATGGAAAGAATTATTCAGAATAGCTATGAAAAAAATAGTTTGGACATAGAAATTGAAAAAGTTAGGAATATGGATAGACAAGTTTAAATTGGTGATACCAAAAAAAAAAGAAAAGAAAGAAAAAGGCCGACAGGAATTTAAAACATCTAAAACATTGGGGAATCCTCTTGAGAGATCTGGCATTGGGCTCAGTGCTGCCCCCATGTCCCCAGTTTATTTACAGACGTGCCCCAACATTAAGGTATAGGATTGCCTTGTACATAAGGAGACTAAATTATTATTCTCTTTCTTATCAGGCTTTTATGCCCGTGGGAAGTGTTCCGCATGTAAACAGGCCAAAGGTAAAGTTAAAAATGTAAGGAATTTTCTGCTCATGCTACAGGGAAGAATTATAAAAATAAAGATCTCATCACCTGTAACACAGAGGGGGTAGTCTACATGTTGGAGTGTGATTGTGGCCAATATGTGGGCAGAACCTCCAGAGCCCTCCACGTGCGGGTAGTGGAACATATTGGGAATATAAAGAAAGGCAAGATTACCCATAGTGTCTCTAAGCATTTTTGCAATTACCACAATCGAGACTCCAAAGGTTCAAAGTTTTTGTGTATCGAACGGGTCAATAGACACTGGAGGGGAGGTCTTTTTGTCAGAGAGAATCATTCTGAATTTATGAGACTGGGGTAATATTTCCCTTGGGGTTAAAGGTTGAATTTGACCTTAACCACTTTAGCCCCAGAGGATTTTGCAGCTTAATGACCAGGCCGCTTTTTTCAACTTGGCACTGCGTGATTTTAACTGACAATTGCGCAGTCATGCAATGCTGTACCCAAACAAAATTTATGTCCTTTTTTTTCCCACAAACAGAGCTTTCTTTTGGTGGAATTTGATCACCTCTGCACTTTTTATTTTTTGCGATATTAATAAAAAAATAGCTAACATTTTGCAAAAAATTTACATTTTCTACTTTGACAGTTAAAAAATATCCAATATATTCAATGTTTGTCATATATTTAGGCCAAAATGTATTTAGCTACATGTCTTTGACAAAAAAATTCTCAATGAGCATATTTTTAACCACTTTAAGACCGGAAGATTTTACCCCCTTCCTGACCAGTCCATATTTTGCGATTCAGTACAATTCTATTGAATATAGATCTATATTATATTTATATAATTTAGGAATGTATTTTTAGGTTTACTATTCCTTTGGTAGGTGAATAAGGAGGTCCTTGGTAGCTTTAGAGAGCACCGACACCTTAAAGTATTAGGGAAGAATACAATTTCATTACTAAAGTCTGGTATGTAGTCTCTTAACATCCCCTCCAAAATCTTGCAGATAGAGAGAAGAGGGAAGCGCCTCTTGAGTGTGGTAAAAAGCACAATTTATTACAAAACAATGTAGTAACTTACATATAAGTAGGCTGGAAGTGCATGGCTCTCCGAGGGCGGCTGCTGGAGATTGCATCCAAGTGTCCAGGCGTAGGCTTAATGTCCAGGAACTGGTGGAGACTTAGCTCAATCGTTCCAGAAGTGCCTTGCAGCGGTGGAGACTTGTGCGGCGGCCGGGAGTCAGCGGAGGCGTCTGACGTCACAGGTAGGTGTGGGCAGTCTGGGCTTCACAACTAGTTTCAGAGCATGCGTGAGAGTCCTGTCCTGGACCTGCGCTCTTCTTTTTCAAGTGTCCAGACAATGGTGCTGAGAAGTGTATATACCCCTCGAGGGGGGCGTGTTCAATAACAATCAATCAATCAGTGCAGGTGGGAGCAATGAGAGTCTTACAGCAATGCAAAGAGTCAGATGGAGAACTCCCAGATGGGTAAATTAAAAGTTAAGAAATGTAAGCTTAAAATTATATAAAAGTATATAAAAGCTGTATGGGTGAAAATAATCCAATGGAAATAAAAGGAATATATTTGTTAATAGGTTAATACATGATCTCTAAGGCTCCGCCTCCACTGCTGCGGCTACAAAGTCGTGCTACTTCTACAATGGACTTATAATCCCCACCTTGTGCTAATTGTCAGTACAGCCCCTAACAACACGCTAAATATTGTCCTGGCCATTCATTTAAGACATACCACTCCTTACTGTATTGTTATTGTATATTCCTCTGCATTATTTATGAGCGCCATACCACCTATATATCCAAAATCTTGCAGACTACTGATGTTAGGCTGACCGGTCTATAGTTACCCAGGATATATCTCGGCTCTTTTTTAAATATTGGTACCACGTTGGCTTTTTTCCAATCAGCTGGCACCATACCCGTCTGTAGACTATCCTTAAAGATCAAGAATAATGGTCTGACAATCACCTGGCTGAGCTCTTTAAAAACCCTCGGGTGCAAGCCATCCGGTCCTGGTGATTTATTTAGGTTAAGTTTCTCAAGTTTAGTTCTAAGTCTATCTTCTGTTAGCCATGGCACTACTTCCTGAGGTGTATTATTTAATTTAGCATTGTAAGCTGGGTTGGTGTATCCCCCCAATTTTTTTGTGAAGACTGAAGAGAAGAAATTATTTAACACTTTCGCGTTCTCTCTGTCCTCTGTGGCCAGATTCCCTATGCCGTCTTTTATGGGGCCAATGTGTTCTGGTCTCGCTTTCTTACTATTTATTTACTTAAAGAATTTCTTGGGTTTTTTTTTCTCTCTTCCACTATATGTCTCTTGTGTTCTATTTTATCTGCCTTGATTTCGCCTTTACATTTCTTTTGCACTCTTTTTCATTCTTGAATGCTGCCAATGACCCCTTCGCCTTGTATTTTTTGAAGGCCTTTTCATTAGTATTAATATGCATTTTTATGTTTGAGTTTAGCCACCCAGCATTTAGTTTTGCTCTTTTAAATTTGTTTCCCTTTGGAATGCACTGGCCAATCCCTTTGTTTAGTGCTCTTGAAGCACTCCCATTTTTCCTCTGTGTTCTTTGTTCCCAGGGTTCTATCCTATTTGATATTTTCTAGCAAAGAGCGTAGTTTTGTAAAGTTGGCTCTTTTGAAATTCAGTGTCCTTATATTACCCTTGTGTTTCCTATTACTATGATTAATACTGAAACTAATTGACATATGGTCACTGTTTCCTAAGTTGCCCCGTATTTCTATATCATGAGCAGGTCTGTATTGTTGGTAATTAGTAGGTCTACTACCGCTTTGTTTCTTGTCGGTGCGTTTACCATCTGACCCATGCAATTGTCCTGCAAAACATTTAGGAAATGCAGAGCCTTGAATGAATGCGTGGTTCCTTCTGCCCAGTCTATATCTGGATAATTAAAGTCCCCCATTATAATGACATTTCCCATCCTTGCTGCCAATCCAATCTGTGAAAGGAGGTCCGCCTCCTCCTCCTCCCTCTAGTTGGGGGTTCTATAGCATACCCCCAATATTACTTTCCCCATAGTGCCTTCCCTTTGAAGTTCTACCCATAGGGATTCTACCTCATCCATACCTCCATTATTAATATCATCCCTCATATTTACCTGTACACTGTTTTTATTATACAGACATACCCCTCCCCCTTTTTTATCTTCTCTATCTCTGCAATAAAGGGAATACCCCTGAATGGTCGCCAGCTAATCATGAGAGCTGTCAAACCAAGTCTCTGTAATCCCCATAAAATCTAAGTCCTCCTCATACATCAGCAGCTCCAGCTCCCCCATCTTGTTGGCCAGGCTTCTAGCATTGGTATACAAACTTCCTAATTTTGACCGGATGCATAATATATCCTAGTTTGATGTAGTTTTTAGGCTGCTCTTGCCATTTTTCCCTATACCCACCTTGGATTTAGGAACTCTGAACACCCTACTGCTAATGTCCCCATTTGTGCCCCCTGAACCTTGCTCCCCGCTGGCTAATTTTACATCTGTACCCTCCCCCCCCCCATCACCTAGTTTAAAAGCCCCTCTAACCTGTTGGCCATCCTCTCACCCAGTACGGTTGCACCCTCCCCATTTAGGTGCAATCCATTTCTACTAAAGAGCTGATAGCTGCCTGAGAAGTTGGCCCAGTTCTCCAGTAACCCGAAACCCTCCTTACTACACCAGCTCCTCAGCCACTTAACTTCCCTAATCTCCCGCTGCCTCTCTGGTGTGGCTCGAGGTACAAGTAGTATTTCTGAAAATACTACCTTGGAGGTCCTACTCCTCAACTTGGCTCCCAAGTCCCTGAAATCGTTTTTAGAACTCCCCATCTCCCTCTGACTTTGTCATTGGTACCCACGTGTACCATGACAGCTGGGTCTTCCTCAGCCCCACCCAGTAATCTGTCCACCAAATCCTTGATGTACCGAACCCGAGTGCCCAGTAAACAACAGACAGTTTGGCACTTATGGTCTTTGTGACAGATTGCCCTCTCTGTCATAATAATTGAGTCCCCTACCACCAGAACCTGTCTTTCCTTTCCCTTTCTCCCACCTTCACTGGAGGAGTTCTTCCCCTGGCAACTAGAGGCGTCGCTCTGCTCCAGCATTGCTGGTCCCTGACTGGTTTCCCCAACATCACGCAACAGGGCATATTTATTGAGGTGCTCCAGCACAGGACCGGCCTCCTTGCCTTGTTCCCTTCTACCCCCCCTAACTGTCACCCATCTACTCTGCTCTGATGCCTGCACCCTTGTACCTCTGCCCTCCTCTGTGCAGGCCCCTGCCTGCACCTGACCGTAACAAACTATTTTCTCTTTTTGACATTCTTTGCTCTACTGCATCCATAACACCTACCGCAAACATAGAATCCTTTCCCCATTAAAAAACAATTTTTTTTTTCTTTAGGAGGATGTATTATTTTGCTTTCCTATAATTAAATTTAGGATTCTCTGGAAGCATATTACCAAGATGTTTTTCTGCTTTTAATATCGGCCAGTGCTTACTAATTATGTTTTCTACTTTCTTATATTATCTATAATAATCCAAAGTCATGACTAGTGAGCATTCTTCAATTTGATCTTCAATAAATTCTCTGTATCTGAAGGAACAGCACGGGTGGCCTTTCTTTTAGAGCGCATGCACCGATGAGGTCATCGGCTGCATGTAATGTAAGTATCTCCTAAACGGTACACATTTAGGAGGTATTTACAGTACCTATAGGTAACCCTTCTTATCGGCTTACCCATAGATACAAATTATGCCTTTGGGTGTAAAAGTCTTGGTGTATATATTATCCTCTCTAACCATGGTTTCAAGATCTAGGAAGTTTATTTTGGTTATCCACTTCCCATGTTAGTTGATTGTTTTTCTGATTATTATTATGTTTTGTTATGAAATCTTTCAAACTATCTTCATTACTATTCCATATAATTAAAATATAATCTATGATATGTTACTGATACGTTACTAATTGTTCTGGTTTTCAACTAAATACCATTTGAGATTTCATCAGGCCATAAATAGATTGGCTACACTGGGTGCAAATTTTGCATCCATTGCAATTCTGCTTACTTGCCTATAGTATTGATCACTGTGCCAACAATAATTGTCTTTCAGACTAAACTCAAGACTTTCCAAAGGGTATCCTCTTTGTTTTGTACTATTTTTCTTTGCTGCTCATTTCACTGCCTCCACTACTTCCTAATGGTTAATTGTCGTATATACTGAGCCTACTTCTGCTGCAAAAATTATAATATTTAATATTCTTATTTCCTGCAACAATGGCAGTAGGTGATTAGTATCTCTCAAGTATGCAGCTTTTTTTACTATGCTATGGGTTGCAAAAGTCGTCATTATATTAGCCCATCCTTACATTAATTGATTCCAATCAATTCCCAGTCAGTTTTATACAGGTGTTTATTTAATTTTTTTGTTCTCCCTATAAAATTTGGGAGTTGTTTATATCGTTCAACTTTATCCTTTTATTTTTTTTTTTTGTCCGTTCCTCTGTTTTGATCATCTTTCTCTGTTTCCTTTTAAGTAAACAAGTACTTCCTGACTTTTTTGTTAAAAAAAAAAAAAAAAGGTAACCATTTCTCTATTGACTCATTATCTATTAATTCATCACTAAAAGGTACACCCCACCTCAGTCTTTTGGGTACTAATTCCTCTTTGGTATATCAGTCAAATTTGACAATTTCTTACCATAAACTAACTAACTTTTTATTTCCATCAACTATCCCAGTTTTATGAATGTGCCTTCTAAAACGCCTGCTTTTTTAGTATGTATACTGAAAATATCATCCAAATGTATTGTTCTATTTTCCAAATACACAAAAAGCTCAATGATTGCAGCAAAAGTATTGTAAATAAATTAAAACAATTACAAATAAAAGATTGCAGTGCAACCACTAATTTTCCTAGTGTAAATAAACTTTCTCTTATGTCCTCTGACAGTCGCCGCCCACTCATACAGTCTGTACTTCTGGGTATTGGTCTTATCCACAGGAGTAAGCTAGGCACATTCACAAAATCTTTGTATAGACACACCTAAAGGGGGCTGTCCCTCTGGTCTAATACCCCCAGCTAGCAGCATTCCCAAATTAGTTTGGTAGCAAGCAGTATAGAGATCCATATACCCCAAAAGAGGGGTGGGGGGCGGCGACTGTCAGAGGACTCAGAGAAAATAATTTTACGGTAAGTTCTTACAAAAAATTCAATTTTCTCTTACGTCCTCTGACAGTCCCCGCCCACTCATACAGTCTGCACTTCTGCTTTTTATTTGTTCCTGCGCTTAGTTAGTCGGACTTTGGAAGACTTCAGCGTTTGCGGTCTGGGAATCACACTGGTTATCCTAGGGCCTTATGGAATCCCAGCCTGCCATCTAGCATTAGCAGGCTATGTGTACGCCCAGGCCTCGCAAACGACCATGTCCCTGTCCTCAGGGACGAGCCTGCGAATTGGCTACTTCGCTGTGATGTCTCAACTGCTTTACGCCGCGTGTTGCTAGCGTCCTTTTCGGCTGAGGGCACCACCACCCAGAGTGGGAGGCTTCCTGTCACAGAGCGGTACCCACGTTTTGCTGGACCGGTGAGTACCATGCTACCCCTCTGTCTATGGCATTGTCTGTCGGGGTGTGTATGTGGGCCCTCTGTTTATGGGGATGGCAGTGCACATGGATCTGTAATATCCCCCTTATGTCTGTCAGTGCGGTCCCTGTGTGTCCCTTCCCGGTCCCTGCGGGGGCGCTGTGGCAAGTATAGGCACACTTTTAGGGGATTTTATTGTGTTTCCTGGGCTGCATTCCTGCTGGCATTCATTCTTTTGCAGTTTTTAGTAACACAGGCTTAGTTCCTCATTGCGGTGCATTTGCGGTGGGAACCGCGGTAATCGCTGATTTAAAGGGCCAGTGCCATTTAAATTCTGAACTGCTATGATGGAGTCCCAGGATAGCAAATTCCCCCTGCTCTGGTGGAGGGTTCAGGTACTCCTGAATCCTCTGCTATAGTCTCATTTACTGCTGCGCTTGCGACTTTAGCAACAAAAAGGGATTTGTCAATGTCTGACCGGGCTTCTAGGAAAAGGCCCAGGCTTTCTCAGTCTTCTGATTCAGAGCCAGATATGGTTGCCACGGACAGTGTACCCCCTGAGGGGTCTCAGTCCTCTCGGTCGGATGTGGAGGAGGAGGAGGATTCCACCTCCGGTTCAGCAAGAGAACGTGCTGCAATGTCTGCGCTTATTAGCTCTGTGAAAGACACGCTAAATTTAGATGATGAGCCCCACCTGTCAGGTAAGCGGCCTTCCTTTGGGACCCGCAAAGCCCAGAAGTCGGGGCAGGGAAAAACCTGCGCTGGCCATTCTTTTTCAACGCCCTATGGCGTTGAATACCTTGATCCGCACTTTCATTCAAGGGGTGCGTCATCTGGTTCCCCCTAGGAGGGCACCCTTGCCTCCTTGGGACCTGAATTTGGTTTTGTCCGTTTTGCAACGTTCTCCCTTTGAGAACATCCGGGAGATTCCTCTGCCGGTGCTGTCACGGAAAGTTGCCTTTCTGGTGGCGATCACATCTGCTCGCAGAGTGTCAGAGTTGGCGGCTCTGTCGTGCCGCTCTCCCTATCTGGTTGTTCATAGGGACAAAGTGGTCTTGCGACCCCATCAGTCCTTTCTTCCGAAAGTGGTTTCAGATTTCCATGTCAACAAGGACATTGTCTTGCCTTCGCTGTGTGCGAAGCCTAAGCATCCTAAGGAGTTTGCCTTGCATTCCTTGGATGTGTTGAGGGCGATCAGGGTTTACCTGTCGTCTACTGAATCCTTCAGAAAGTCGGATTCTCTTTTTGTCCTTCCTAAGGGTTATTTTGCTTTCCTGGGTTTGTTCGCTCCTGTTGAGCTTTCCTGTTGCCCAGTGTTTACCTTTCTGGTTCAGAAAAGGTTCTTTTCTCTGACCTGGGTGCTGCGTTGCCTTTTTGACAGTTACGTTTCCCACACTTCACATCTACACTGCTTTGGGACGTCCCAGAAGTGCAAACTGTATGAGTGGGCGGCAACTGTCAGAGGACGTAAGAACTTAGCGTAAAATTCTTTCCTCTGAGTCCTCTGACAGTCGCCACCCCCCACCCCTCTTTTGGGGTTCATGGATCTCTATACTGCTTGCTACCAAACTGATTTGGGAATGCTGCTAGCTGGGGGTATTGGACCAGAGGGACAGCCCCCTGTAGGTGTGTCTATACAAAGGTTTTGTGAATGTTTTCTAACAAAATCTTATGCCTAGCTTACTCCTGTGGATAAGACCAATACCCAGAAGTCCAGACTGTATGAGTGTATGAGTATTGCAAAGCATGCGTGGTTTATCTAGAAACTCAAGAAAATGTCTAAGTCTGCGAGCATGCCCAGTAGAACAGAAATGGCAAATTGCAAGAGAGAGAGAGGGAGTGCTAAACACCCTGAACTTTATTGTGGTTGGCCAAACAGTTGAATATATAGCTTTCTAAAAATACATATATAGATATTCAACTCTCTCTCTCTCTCTCTCTCTCTACATATATATATATATATAGATATAGATATAGATAGATATATATATATATATATATATATATATATATATATATATATATATATATATATAATCTATATATATGTATGTATGTGAATAAAAATATATATATATATATGTGTAGATATATTTATATGCATATATATTTATATCTCCATATTTTTAATGTTTTTATATAGTTATATAGAAACATATATATATAAACAAATACATTATATATATATATATATATATATATATATATATATATATATATATATATATATATATATAGAGAGAGAGAGAGATACAGATCTAGATATAGAGATATATATATAGATATATATTTGTATTTTTAAATTGGGGAGGGGGGGCATTTATTTTGGGGTTCAGGTTGAGGTTTCAATGAAGATTGAACATATAGCTAAGCCCAAAATCAGGCCCATCACTCATAGACATCCTTAATAAGTTTTGTGATGTAAGGACTGACAAATAGCACAATGATTAGGGAGTCTGCTTTCCTGACCTTTGTTTGTGGGTTCGAATCCCGAATCCGCTCTCTCTCTATGGGCAACAATTGGAGGTCTCCAACCCTCAAAATGTTACCATCTATACTTTTTTGTTTAGGACATAGGCATTTGTATCACCAAACTTTTCATAGAAAGAAATTCCTACAAATAAACAAACCACCCAAAAAATCTATACATATATTTATGTTTTTTACCAAATGTGCCAACATATCCAGGTAGGGGATGCAGCTGTAGTAAAATCTGTTTAAAAATGCTAAGGCTTGGCCATACGTATTTACTTATATTGAATACTATTAAATTACTTTTTTGAGGGAAACCCTATATAATGTTGGGGTTCTATATAGAAGCTATATATAACATTGTTCAAGGGAAAAATTATTGAGCAGGAAACCCCTAAAAAACGTTGGAATGTGATGGTGTTTTCTAATGAATCACTTGCTAGAAGTATGAACTGTGTGCAGTGACAATCTGCATGTTTTCTAAGTTCGCCGGTTCGCTCCAGTTTACATGGGCGAAAAGGCGGATTTTACCTTCAGATTCATTATACCGCCTGCTTAGGTTTTGCAAAACGGAAATTTTTCAGCCCAGTTGGCGTTGGGCATGCGCACATGTGCCTGCTTGCAGCTCGGGACTTCAGGAGCTATTTTTACTTTTTACACTTTTGAAGAAATCTCTCTTTATATGTCACTTTTTGACACAGTTTAAAAAGCCATTCATCTCCAAATGATATCCCACATCTTCCACAGTCATTTGGGCTTTTTTGGGGTGCTAAACAATGTTTTAGAAAAAAATAGTTCAGCTTTTAGCTGAACTGTTTTTAAGTCTCGCCCTGACGTTGTTGCGTCTTAGTGAATCTAACACTAGGCGTTATTGTCCGCCGGCGGTACAGTGAATTCCGATTTCATAAGTTAAACTTCGCCATAGTGCAAAAAGTCCGCCGAAGGCGAAATGGCGGTACAGTGAATAAGGCCCATAATCTTCGTAAGTGTACTCGTTCTACCACATGCAGGGAAACTCCGCTTAAGCTGTTTATCAGATGGTACATGACTCCCGCCCTGATCCACTCTTTTTCCCCTCTACATCTCTTGCCTGCTTTAGGGGTTGCTCGGAAAAAAGCACATTACTGCATTTGTTTTGGAGTTGTAAGCACATTAAAGGGTTTTGGGACCTAACTAAAGCTAGAATTATGCAATTATCTGATATAGATGTCCCAATTTGCCCCAAGATGTGCATTCTCTTTGCACATATCCCAGATGTCCCTATCCCCCCTGTCTAGGCTGCTTCAGTACCTTATTTAGTGCTATCCAATGGATGATTGCACTCAACTGGAGGTCTCCCACAGTCCTATTGTCTCAGGTGATTTCTAGGATGGAGTTTCTTAGACTCTCAGAATATGTTTTCCATTCATTACATAACCTTTTACATCTGTTCCATAGCAAATGGGATAGCTGGGACAAATGTCCCTAATTTTCTTCTGTTTGTTATAAGGTTATCGTGGTGTCTCATGCATTACTTGTTTGATATTCCCATGATCTGCTTGACATATTGTTCATCATTCTACCAGAAACGCCATGTTGTCTTATACAATGTATTTTTTAATGCATGTACTGTTCGGTTTTTGACTTTCCAATAAAAGCTTTTGTAAAAAAAAAAAAAAAGAGAAGATTAGACATTATGTTTGCATAGATAACTTTACTCAAATTCAGTGCTGTGCGTTTCGGTAAATGGTTCAGTATGAGAGGACCATAAAGAAATTGAGGTGGGGGGAGGGAGAGGGACCCACAACATTCTCCCTAAAATGATGAAATCAGCAGTGAAGGCAATTAGCTGTGGGAGAACAGGTGAAAATAAAACCTGCAGCCGAGAAAGCGTAGTGTCTCAAAAAGTCCAGTAGATGGCAGTGTCCGTCCATAGTATTCATGCTGTCGTGTTGTATCTGCAGAAGTAAAGCAGGTGGAGTGGACAGAAGGGGTAGAAGGAGTCTATTAGTTCCAAATATTCCAAAACTGCAAATTATCAGAGGGAGAGTCATGAAAAAACAGTCACATTCTTCTGCCAAGTAATTTGCAGAGACATTGGTTTGAAATTTGTTGCAAACACATATGTAACTTGAAAAACTGTTCGCATAACTTTTTGTAAAATAGATCAGGTAGGAAACAATAATGATAGCTCTATATATCGCTAAGTTATCTCTATGGAGGGCGGCCCCTAGAAGCAAGCCATTCTTGAGCTGCATTTGGAGTATTTAAAAACTGTATCTTGCTTTCATCTATCACACGCAGATGAGCCGGGTATGCCATTGAATATACAAATCTATCTTCCTTCATTTTCCTCTTTACTACAGTAAAGGTAGCTCTACGCCTTTGCAGTTCCACTGAAAAATCAGGGAATATTGACACATTGGCATTCTCATAAGGGATTTGTCCCTTTTATCTAGCCTCTCTCAGCATCAGGTCCCCGTCCTTGCAGTTAAGCAATCTTGCCAGTAAAGGCTTCGGAGGAGCACCAGGCAGTGGTGGTTGTGCTGGAACTCTATGTGCCCTTTCAACAGCAAATGCAGCAGAAAAATCAGCTTCAGTGAATGTATGTTTAAGACAGTTTTCAACAAAGTCCCCTGGGCTTTGTACCTCTGCCTTTTCCAGCAGGCCCACTATCCTGAGATTATTTTGCCTCAGATGATTTTCCAGATCGTCAGCTTTCTGGTACCGAAATTAAATCTGCTTCTCTGCCGCAGATACTCTGCTGGGGATTGGGGAGAAATCATCCTCCAAAGAGGAGATCCTGCATTCAGCCTCAGTGACCCTCTCTCTCACTCGTTGCATGTCCTGCCTCATTAGGCCTATATCCACCCTGATCTCATCCATCTTGCCTGTGAGAGAGGTATTACAGGCCATGATGTGAATTCACTTGTTCCAGTGTTGGCTTACTGGATTTTTCCACTGCAGCAGGCTGTTTTGGAGTGTCCATCCTGGCTGATCCTCGTGTGAGTGGGGCTGCAGACGCCATCTTGTCTTTCAGACCTGGCAAAGTCTTTCAGCTGATCCACAGCCGTGGAGGAGCGATCCTTGCTCATGGTAAGTGTCTAGGGTCTGCACAGTCCAGGGAGCTGTTTAGGGAGTCAGGAGCTGATAGGAATAAGCAGGATGGCGACAGATTCTACAGTCGGCTGGCGGAGCTCTCTCTAAGTGCATCTGTCCATTTTGGCTGCTGGCCACGCCCCAGCAACTACCATACTTATGCTGCATACCACTGAATAGTTGACCTTTTCATTACTGTTAGTGGTAATAAACCCACTACTGTAAAATCAGCCTGTATATGCAGTAAAGCATGCTTATTATACTCACTGTGGAACCTAAGGGGTTAATCCTCTGCATTGTGTAAAAACACTGTTTGATCCGGTCTTCTCTGATCCTCCCCTTCTTTTACTGTCTTCAATCCATCAACTGATAGTACAGAGCTTTGGAGGCACACTGTACATGCTCAGTTTGGTGTGTATTGGTAGAGTTTTTTTTTTGGGGGGGGGGGGTGAATGTGATCAGCAATGTCCAGACAGAAAGTCAGGGGTCAATACAGCCTCATAGGACATTCAGAGCAGAATGAAAACTCCTACAAGCTTTAACCAGTGCTTGGCCAGACACTGGTAGAAGTCACAGGATATACCATATACTGCTGATAAGAAAAGGTATTTACATTTATATTTACTAAATTAATTGCAATTTCTTGTTCTGTGTACTGAAGGAGACCAGATATAGTGATGCTGCGGGGTCCTGGGTTTAGTAACACTTTAAAGGAGAAGTACAGCCAAAACTTGTTTGACTGTACTTCTCCTGTATAACACAGAAGTACAGTTTGTTCTGCACTCCTGTGAGCCGTTTTTAGCAGACAGCGGGCTAATAGAGCCGTCATAGAGCCGGTCCAGGCTCAGGAAAGATCATGACCATATGGTTGGGATCCGCCCACATGCCTTGGACTGATACCTGTCTCAATCTTTCAGTGAGCTACTACGAGCCTGAGCCAGCCGCTCCCATCCTCCTCCACAGCCCAGCTCTCCAGTGAGCCCTGGAGGGGCAGAGCAGACAGAAGTGACTGACAGTCACCAGCTCTCTGCTGAGGGAGCTGTGAGAATCGAGCGATCCGCGGTCTTTTATCCTTTGGTTCTCAGCCTTAGACCTGGCCGGGGACACATGCAGCATTGGACGGATGCTGCATTCACCTCTGTAAGTATGAATTCCAAAATAAAAACAATTCCCATACTTCTTTTTTAAGCCATGTTTAAGATATTCCTGCCAAGGCTCTTCCTCAAGTCCCCACCATCTTGAACTGTATCTGGAAGCCACTGGAAGAAGTATTTGGAAGCCACTCAGCTTCCCCATTAGTGCACCACCAAAAGTGTCCCAACTACGCCAGCAGAAATAACTTTTTTTTTCCTTGTTTTTTTTTTTGGAGATTATTCTGCCCGGTTTCATAGTATGTACATAGACATTAGCAATTTTTTCATTCACCTTCCTGGATAGTAAAGTCCCGCAGGGAGACTTAGACCTAGCAACGTCACTCCAGGGCATTAGACAGCATATTCTCTGGGAGGTTATACTATCCATTTCTGGCTTCCCTTATGATACTCTAGGTGGTTACAGTTTAACCATTTGCCGACCGCCGCACGACTATTTACATTGGCAGTCAGCCCCTCACAGGCAAAGCGACGTAGTACTACGTCGCTAGCCTGTGAGGCTCTAGGGGGCAAGCGCGCGCCGCCGGGGGCGCGCTCCCGCCCCTGCTCGTTCACGGAGCCCCCCGCGCGTGTGAGCGGCGGACCCGATGTTCGCCGCTCACTCGGGATCGCCCGGTACAGCGGGAGAAAGGCAGGCGGCTAATGTAAACAAAGCTGCCTGTCATTCTCCCCTGTGTAAGTGCAGAGATCATACGGTCCTGCTATGCAGGATCGTATTTCTCTGTTCTTACACAAACAGCCACATCCAATAACAGTAAGAAGCACGCCCCTAGGGACACACTTAACCCCTCCTTCTCAAATAAAGTTAACCCCTTCCCTGCCAGTGTAATTTTTACAGTAACAGTGCATATGTATAGCACTGATTACTGTAGTAATGTCACTGGTACCCCCAAAAGTGTCAAAAATGTCAGTCAAGGGTCCGATCTGTCCGCCGCAGTCCCGCAAAAAAAAAAACGCAGATCGCCGCCATTACTCGTTAAAAAAAAAACAACAAAAATGACAAAAATCTTTCCCTTAGTTAGTAAACGCAATAACTTTTGCGCAAACCAATCAAAATACACTTTTTGCGATTTTTTTTTTTTTTTACCAAACATACAGTGGGTACGAAAAGTATTCAGACCCCCTTAAATTTTTCACTCTTTGTTATATTGCAGCCATTTGCTAAAATCATTTAGGTTCATTCTTCTTCCTCATGAATGTACACATAGCACCCCATACTGACAGAAAAACACAGAATTGTTGACATTGTTGCAGATTTATTAAAAAAGAAAAACTGAAATATCACATGGTCCTAAGTATTCAGACCCTTTGCTCAGTATTTAGTAGAAGCCCCCTTTTGATCTAATACAGCCAGGAGTCTTTTTGGGAAAGATGCAACAAGTCTTTCACACCTGGATTTGGGGATCCTCTGCCATTCCTCCTTGCAGATCCTCTCCAGTTCTGTCAGGTTGGATGGTAAACGTTGGTGGACAGCCATTTTTAGGTCTCTCCAGAGATGCTCAATTGGGTTTAAGTCAGGGCTCTGGCTGGGCCATTCAAGAACAGTCACGGAGTTGTTGTGAAGCCACTCCTTCGTTATTTTAGCTGTGTGCTTAGGGTCATTGTCTTGTTGGAAGGTAAACCTTCGGCCCATCTGAGGTCCAGAGCACTCTGGAGAAGGTTTTTGTCCAGGATATCCCTGTACTTGGCCGCATTCATCTTTCCCTCAATTGCAACCAGTCGTCCTGTCCCTGCAGCTGAAAAACACCCCCACAGCATGATGCTGCCACCACCATGCTTCACTGTTGGGACTGTATTGGACAGGTGATGAGCAGTGCCTGGTTTTCTCCACACATACCGCTTAGAATTAAGGCCAAAAAGTTCTATTTTGGTCTCATCAGACCAGAGAATCTTATTTCTCACCATCTTGGAGTCCTTCAGGTGTTTTTTTAGCAAACTCCATGCTGGCTTTCATGTGTCTTACACTGAGGAGAGGCTTCCGTCGGGCCACTCTGCCATAAAGCCCCGACTGGTGGAGGGCTGCAGTGATGGTTGACTTTCTACAACTTTCTCCCATCTCCTGACTGCATCTCTGGAGCTCAGCCACAGTGATCTTTGGGTTCTTCTTTACCTCTCTCACCAAGGCTCTTCTCCCCCGATAGCTCAGTTTGGCCGGACAGCCAGCACTAGGAAGGGTTCTGGTCGTCCCAAACGTCTTCCATTTGAGGATTATGGAGGCCACTGTGCTCTTAGGAACCTTAAGTGTAGCAGAAATCTTTTTGTAACCTTGGCCAGATCTGTGCCTTGCCACAATTCTGTCTCTGAGCTCTTCAGGCAGTTCCTTTGACCTCATGATTCTCATTTGCTCTGACATGCATTGTGATCTGGAAGGTCTTATATAGACAGGTGTGTGGCTTTCCTAATCAAGTCCAATCAGTATAATCAAACACAGCTGGACTCAAATGAAGGTGTAGAACCATCTCAAGGATGATCAGAAGAAATGGAAAGCACCTGAGTTAAATATATGAGTGTCACAGCAAAGGGTCTGAATACTTAGGACCATGTGATATTTCAGTTTTTCTTTTTTAATAAATCTGCAACAATGTCAACAATTCTGTGTTTTTCTGTCAATATGGGGAGCTGTGTGTACATTCATGAGGAAGAAGAATGAACTTAAGGCTACATTCACACCTGAGCGTAGCGTTTTTCGCGCGTTTTTTACCGCGATTTTACCGCGATTTTTGCGGCGTTTTTTACCGCGATTTTACCGCGATTTTTACCGCGATTTTTGTGCAGGCGTTTTTAGATTGAATAGAGATCAATGGAAAACGCCTGTAATCTGCCCAAAAAGAAGCTCATGTACTTTTTTGAGCGTTGGGCGTTTTGTATACAGCGTCAAAACGCTCAGATGTGAACAGGGGCCATTGAAATGAATAGGATTTGTCTTGTTGGGCGTTTTGAGAGCTGATCCTAGAGCAGAAAAACGCCCCAAAAACGCCCCAAAACGCCTAGATGTGAACGGAGCCTAAATGATTTTAGCAAATGGCTGCAATATAACAAAGAGTGAAAAATTTAAGGGGGTCTGAATACTTTTCGTACCCACTGTATGTAGCAGAAAACAAATTGGCATAAAATGTTAAAACATTTTGATTTTTACATTTTGGGGGGGGGGGGGGGGGGGGAATTTCATATAAAAAAATGTGAAAAATATTGTTATTTTTGCAAAATTGTCGCTCTTTTTTTGTTTATAGCGCATGATCAAAAAATCGCACAGGTGATCAAATACCACCAAAAGAAAGCTCTGTTTGTGGGAAAAAAACAACGTCAATTTCATTTGGGTACAGCGTTGCACGACTGCGCAATTGTCTGTTAAAGTCACGCAGTGCCGAATCGCAAAATAGGCCCTGGTCAGGAAGGGGGTAAAATCTTCCAGGGCTTAAGTGGTTAAGTTGATCAATACAATCTTGGCCCTGTTAATCACAATTGTCCTGTATTTTTAGGTGTATTAATACTATTATTGTTCATTTCACCCCTTACCTCTGTTTGCTTTTACCTATTTTATTTGATGACAATGCAGTGTCTTTAGTTTGTTTTACTAATTGGTCTGGTGTTTGCATTCTTTGAAATATTATTCTTATATAGGATTTATATAGCGCCGACAATTTACGCAGCGTTTTACAACTTGAGGGTAGACAGTACAAATACAATACACTTTAATACAGTAGGAATCACAGGGCCCTGCTCATTGGAGGGGAGGGTCAAGAGATTTAAGAGGTAATAACTGTGGGGATGGGCTGATAGAAAAAATAAAAGTACAGTTGTTAGATGGTTGCCAGATAGGTTTCTCTGAAGAGATGTGTTTTCGGGGATAGTCTGAATGGACAAAGTAGAAGATAGTCGGACAGATTGGGGTAGAGCATTCCAGAGGATGGGAGAGGCTCGGGAGATGTCCTGGAGGCGAGCATGGGAGGAGGTTACAAGGGAACTAGAGAGCAGGAAGTTCTGGAAGGAATGAAGAGAACGAGTTGGTTGGTATTTTGAGACCAGATTAGTGATGTAGCCTTTTTAAAGGTAAGCCAATGAGAAGGGAGTTGCAGTAATCGAGACGAGAGATGACCAGGGAGTGGATTAGAAGCTTTGTGGTGTTGTTGGTTAGGAAGGGGCGTATCGCGGAGATGTTGTGGAGGTTGAGGCGGCAAGCTTTGGACGGTGACTGGATGTGTGGCCGAAAGGATAGTTCAGAGTCCAGGATTACACCTAGGACCTTGGCATTGGAGGACGGGTTGATAGTTGCTCCGTTGATTTTGACAGAAAAATCAGGGGAAGAGGAACGTGGAGGAGGAAATATCATAAGCTCAGTTTTGGATAGGTTGAGTTTAAGGAAGTGATGTGATATTCAAAAGAAAAAGAAGAATCAGCGCAAGATGCCACTAATGGGTGGACCACATTGATGGGACAGAACCTCATAAAAACATAAATTGTCCCTTAATACAATATAAATACTATGTGATGGTCCCGTGCTAATATGAATCAATAACGTAGCAATCTAACAAGGTGTATACAGTGCTTGTACAAAACCAAGAATAAAATTGATAGCATATAACTCAATTTTCATATAAATAAATTAGAAAGTGATGTGAAGAAATTAAAGTGAGTGCCCTCTGAAAAGTGAACCCCTGCGACACCAGGTTGTAGAAACGGTGTACGATTAAAGAGTGAATTATTCAGTCGAGTTCCTTAATGGGATGAAAATATAAGGTGGAGTAAGTGCCCTATGAAAGTTGAACCCCTAACAACCAAAGGGTTGAACCACAAGTGAAAAAATTAAATTAAAATAACAAATGTGCCAGTGATGATCATAGGTGCAAGTGAATGGCACATGAATATTAATCTGATAGAGATATTCAAACACAAGGAAAAGTGTTGTAGAAGATCTTGGTGTAAAAAAAAATTTCTGTACCCCAAAGACAAAAAAGGGGGGGCAAGTAATGGGGACGAAATATAAACAAAAGGTGAAACCATAAATAATCATAAAAGTTCATAATGATGAAGTGGAGAACGATGCTTCCGGCAAATTATGGTGACAAAATATGATAAAGAGGTGAAAAAATAATAAATAATCATAAAAGTTCATAGAAGGTGCAGTAAAGAATGATGCTTCCAGTGATAACCCGGTGCAAAAAGCTTTCGTGAGCTAGGAGATCCACATAAGTGTAAAATGGCCGCTCACAAAATGAGCGTTTCAGGTATGTATGGTCAACCTGCAGACCCTCCAGATAAGGTTTCCAATCGGTCACACTATTCCAATAGCAATACACTGGTATACTGGGTAAATGATGTAGCTTCTCTAGTAGCCTCCGGTGTATGGGGATGGTTATAGGCTTCCTGTGATACTCGTTTACCAGAAGAAAAAGTGGACTCTCATGGTGTAGTATGTTTAAACAGCGGAGTATCAACTCCCGGCGATGCCATCTTGCTCTTTGCTCTGTCACTGCACTCGCCGGATCTCGTGAGAAGCCGCTGGGAACACAAGCACATACACTACCGCAATCCCAGCCAATAGGATCTTACGTCGCCAGCAAGACTTGGATCTTGTGGATCTCCTAGCTCACGAAAGCTTTTTGCACCGGGTTATCACTGGAAGCATCATTCTTCACTGCACCTTCTATGAACTTTTATGATTATTTATTATTTTTTCACCTCTTCATCATATTTTGTCACCATAATTTGCCGGAAGCATCATTCTCCACTTCACCTTTATGAACTTTTATGATTATTTATTGTTTCACCTTTTGTTTATATTTCGTCACCATTACTTGCCCCCCCCCTTTTTTGTCTTTGGGGTACAGAATTTTTTTTTACACCAAGATCTTCTACAACACTTTTCCTTGTGTTTGGATATCTCTATCAGATTAATATTCATGTGCCATTCACTTGCACCTATGATCATCACTGGCACATTTGTTATTTTATTTAAATTTTTTCACTTGTGGTTCAACCTTTTGGTTGTTAGGAGTTCACCTTTCATAGGGCTCTTACTCCACCTTATATTTTCATCCCATTAAGGAACTCGACTGAATAATTCACTCTTTATTTGTACACCGTTTCTACAACCTGGTGTCGCAGGGGTTCACTTTTCAGAGGGCACTCACTTTAATTTCTTCACATCACTTTCTAATTTATTTATATGAAAATTGAGTTATATGCTATCAATTTTATTCTTGGTTTTGTACAAGCACTGTATACACCTTGTTAGATTGCTACGTTATTGAATCATATTAGCACGGGACCATCACATAGTGTTTATATTGTATTAATGGACAATTTATGTTTTTATGAGGTTCTGTTCCATCAATGTGGTCCACCCATTAGTGGCATCTTGCGCTGATTCTTCTTTTTAATTTATTTGGTTTGTGGTGACACCAAGGAGTTAGCTGCAGAGTCCGGGTGTTCCATCCTATATTCTAGCCTCCACCTTGCATCCCCACCTTCTTTCTAGTGGTAGCACATAGATTTTCTTTTCCACTTGATGTGATATTCAGGCTGATATGTCTAAGTTGGTGATGCGTGAGGAGACTGATGGAGTGAGCTGAGGGGTGGAGAGAAAGATTTGGGTGTCATCAGCATAGAGATGATATTGAAAGCCATGGGAGGCAATCAGCTGACCCAGGGAGGAGGTGCAGATTGAGAAAAGGAGCGGTCCAAGAACAGAACCCTGGGGGACCCCGGCAGAGAAAGGAAGAGGAGAGGAGGTAGTAGAGTTGTAAGTAGCACTGAAGGTGAGTTGGGATGGGTAGGATGAGAACCATTGAAGAGTACAGTTACAGAGACCAAGGGAGTGGAGTTTTTTGAGGAGGGAGTGGTCCACTGTGTCAAAGGCAGCAGCGAGGTCAAGGAGGAGTAGTACAGAATAGTGTCCATTGGTGTTTGCTGTTAGTAGGTCGTTTGTGAGTTTAAGGACAGCAGTTTCAGTGGAATGCTGAGGACGAAATCCGGACTGAAGGGGATCAAGAAGTTTATTCTTAGTCAGATGGTCGTTCAGTCGGTTGTAGATCAGTCATTCAAGGAGTTTGGATGAGAAGGGGAGTAAGGAGATGGGGTGTAGATTGTGAAGATTGGTGGGGTCCAGTGTGGGTTTTTAATAGGAGTGATTAGCGTGTGTTTTAGAGAATTAGGAAGATGCCAGAAGAGAGGGAGAGGTTGAAGATGTGAGTTAGAGAGCATAGAATAGAGTCAGAGGGTGAACGTAGCAAGGGCGAGGGAGCAGGATCCAGGGAGCAGGTGGTTAGATGGGTGTTGGATAAAAGTCTAGCAACCTCATCAATACTAGAAGGGTTGAACGAGGGAAGTAATGATTGTACCTAAGTATATGGGTTGTTAAGTGGGGGATCTTATTTTTTAGGTGAATGGCGATCTCCTGGGCAGTTAGTGAGTTAGTGGAGGACAGAATAGAGAGTTAATGAGGACTAGTTGAGAATGTTTGGATGAGCTGGATGAAATAGGTTTGCTTAGCAGTGAGGAGACAGAAATAGTATTTTAGGAGGGCAGATTTATATTGGTTGAAGTCTTCCTAGGATTTGGTCTTGCGCCACTGGCGCTCAAGAGCGTGGCAACATTTTCTGAGACTTCTGGTGTTGTCTGTTTGCCAGGGTTGGAGCGGTCGGGGCCAAATTCTGCGTGTAGTGAGGGGAGCAAGCTTGTATAGGGAGGATGACAAAAAAAGGAGAACGTTCACACCTAACGGTCTTTATAAAGATGGGAATAGTACCCAAAACCTTTCATCCATACAGTAAGGTAACCCCCCACTGTAGTCCATTGACAATCATATATAAGAAGAAAAACCCCAGGATGGGAGTAACAGGATACTCCCCTAAGAGTCAACTATGGACACCAGGATATGAAAAGGTAAACTTTATTGAAAAATATATGTGAAACATAGACTCCAAAAGACAAAACCAACAACCTTATTAAAAGTCAATTGTCTATTAAAATAAAAATAGTACGGGGTAACTACAAAGGCCAAGAAACCTTTCCTAATACATGCATGCGTTCAAATGTAAATATGACAATTCCACATCAGTAAATGCAGTATAGGTAGCCAAGAATATCTCCACAGCATGTTAGGTGAAAAACAGTCTCTATAGGTCAGACCTGCCGATACAGGGAACAGCGATAGTTCAGCATGTAAAATAGTGGTGTGCTGTTGCACTGTGAGTCACTTTTATGAATTTGATGGTGCGGCACTGAAACTACATATTGGGAACCAGCCAGGAGTGCATCCACGGTATGTAGTAGAACAAGGCATTCAATACTTAGGGTGTGTCTGTGATGATGTGGTCATATAGCTCCTCCGGATGATGGCGGACCCACCCTAGTAGTAGTGCTGATTAAGTTCCAGGCAGTCTGTAGTGGCCTCGGGCTCCAGCATGCATCCTCCGTTTGGTCTGTCTCTTCTGCCCTCCAGGCTCACATGAGCTCTGAGGAAACCAGCGTCCATTGGCTGGTGAAACGCGTCAACATCTCGTCATTTTCAAGCAACAGTGGGGACTCGCAGCTTTCTAAGTTCGATCCGTCTGGTCCTTCGGAAGGGCTGAAACTATAGCCGAGTGACGGCGTACCGCCCCACCCCCCTTCCGTACAATTGGCTTAGGGGAGTGAGTCCAGAGAAGGCCACCATGGGAGAGGGAAGCAGGAGGATTGTGAAAAAACACATTTTTCTTTGTTTCTGTCATAAAATTTATAAAATTTAGCAAATTAGTAATTTTTCTTCACAAATTTTGGCCAAAATTTATACTGCTACTTATCTTTGGTAAAAATAACCCAAATAAGTGTATATTATTTGGTCTTTATGAAAGTTATAGAGTCCACAAGCTATGGCGCTAATCATTGAAAATTGATCACGCCTGATGTACTGAAGGCCTATCTCATTTCTTGAGACACTAAAAAGTCAGGAAAGTACAAATACCCCCCAAATGACCGCTTTTTGGAAAGTAGACATTCCAAGGTATTTAATAAGGGGCATGGTGAGTTTTTTGAAGTTGTAATTTTTTCCCACAATTCTTTGCAAAATGAAGATTTTTTTTACAAATTGTCGTATTAACAGGTCATTTCTCTCACACAGCATATGTATACTTGCAACTACACCCCAAAACACATTCTACTACTCCTCCTGAGTATGTTGATACCACATGTGTGAGACTTTTTCACAGCCTAGCCACATACAGAGGCCTAACATCCAAGCAGCACCTTCAGGCATTCTAGGAGCATAAATTACACATATAATTTCCTGACAACCTATCGCAATTTTGAAGGCCTTGGAGCACCAGGACAATGGAAACCCCCATAAAATGATCCCATTTTGGAAAGCAAACAACCCAAGGTATAATCTTTGAGGCATAATGAGTCTTTTGAATGTCATTTTTTTCCACAAGTTTTTGGAAAATGTGTAAAGAAAATGAAAATGCTTTTTTTTTTTACACAAAGTTGTCCATGTATGCAATATTTCTAACACATAGCATGTACATAGCAAAAATCGCACCCCAAAATACATTCTGCTACTCCTCTTGAGTATGTCGATACCACATATCTGAGACTTTTTCACAGCCTGGCCACATACAGAGGCCCAACATCCAAGTAGCACCTTCAGGCATTCTAGGAGCGTAAATTACACATATAATTTCCTGACAACCTATCGCAATTTTGAAGGCCCTGGAGCACCAGGACAATGGAAACCCCCATAAAATGACCCCATTTTGGAAAGCAAACACCCCAACGTATAATTTTTGAGGCATAATGAGTATTTTGAACGTGTCATTTTTTTCCACAAGTTTTTGGAAACTGTGGAAAGAAAATGAAAATGCATTTTTTTTACACAAAGTTGTCCATTTATGCAATATTTCTAACACCTAGCATGTACATAGCAAAAATTGCACCCCAAAATACATTCTGCTACTCCTCCTGAGTATGTCAATACCACATGTGTGAGACTTTTTCACAGCCTGGCCACATACAGAGGCCTAACATCCAAGTAGCACGGTCCGCCATTCTAGGAGCACAAATTACACATATCATTTCCTGACAACCCATCGCACTTTTGAAGGCCCTGGAGCACCAGGACAATTGAAAACCCCATAAAATGACCCCATTTTGGAAAAACAACAGCCCAACGTATAATATTTGAGGCATAATGAGTCTTTTGAATATGTCATCTTTTTTTCCACAAGTTTTTGGAAAATGTGGAAAGAAAATGAAAACACATTTTTTTAACACAAAGTTGTCCATTTATGCAATATTTCTAACACATAGCATGTACACAGCCTAGCCACATACAGAGGCCCAACATCCAAGTAGCACTTTACACAAAAAAATAATTTTATTTGCTAGAAAACTACTTAGAACCCCCAAACATTATATATTTTTTTTTAGCAGAGACCCTAGAGAATAAAATGGAGATCGTTGAAATATTTTTTATCACACCATATTTGCGCAGCAGTCTTCCAAATGCAATTTTTTTGAAAAAAAAATACTTTTTTGAAATAACAAATAAGAAAACAGTAAATTTAGCCCAATTTTTTCCCATAATGTGAAAGATAATGTTCCGAGTAATTAGATACCCAACATATCATGCTTCAAAATTGTGCACACTCGCGGAATGGCGCCAAACATTGGTACTTAAAAATCCCCATAGGCAACATTTTAAAAAGTTCTACAGGTTACCAGCTTAGAGTTACAGTGGAGGTCTAGGGCTCAAATTATTGCTCTCGTTCTAACGATCAAGGCGATACCTCACATGTGTGGTTTGAACACCGTTTACATATGTGGGCGGGACTTGCATATGCGTTTCGCTTCTGCGCACGAGACAGGGCGCTTTAATTTTTTTTCCTATTTATTTTATTTATTCATTTTTTATTTTTACACAGTTTAAAAAAAAATGTTTTGATAATTTTTATTCCTATTACAAGGAATGTAAATATCCCTTGTAATAGAAATAGGCATGACAGGTCCTCTTTATTGTGAGCTCTGAGGTCAAAAAGACCTCACACCTCACAACTACACTAAAAAAGAAAAAATAAATAAATAGTTAAAGAAATCCGCCACTGGGACCACCCTTATCTGAAAGCTGACCGCCCGCCGTTTAAAAAAATACTGGGGTTATGGCAGCTATCTGCTGCCATAACCCCAGTATTTAACTTTAAATGGCCGACGTATATAGTCGTTAGGCGGTCGGTAAGTGGTTGCATGTATATAGCAAAAATTGCACCCCAAAATACATTCTGCTACTCCTCCTAAGTATGGCAATACCACACGTGTGAGACTTTTACATAGCCTGACCACATACAGAGGCCCCACATTCAAGTAGCACCGTCAGGCATTCTAAGAACATAAAATACACATCTACTTTCCTGACAACCTATCATTTTTGAAGGCCCCTCATATTTCTAACACATAGCATGTACATACCAAGAATTACACTACAAAATACATTCTATAAAGGAAAGTGTAAAAAAAGTATTACCTGTGGTTTTAGTAGTGCAGTTGTCCACAGAGGAGAGCATTAGTCCAGGCAGCAGGCAGGGACATGCTTAGCGACTACAATAGCAATTTTCCAGGCAGGAACATACTGGGATATTGTCAGCAAAGCCACAGCATTTGTCCAAAGGAATTTTCCAGGCAGAGACATGGTCAGCACAGCCATAATATTGGTCTCGCTACACTGCAGATGATCATTGTACCACTCTCCAGCCCTTCATTAACATACTGCCTCTTGCTACAGCTAATATCATGCAGCAGGCAGAGGCATGATGGTAGTAAATCAGCTGAGGGCCTCGGTCAAGTAAGACCTGGGGACAGGGGTAGAGGCTTCTCCCACCCAAATCTCTTTGAAGCCTCCGGACTCCAGACCCTAATCGGGAATTTACGAAACCCGGAGAGAACCAAAAAATTGGGTTTCTCCATCCGGAAAAACAACTCTGGAGCCCAACACATATGTGAGACCCCTGTGTACTACAGTAGCAGGGCAACAGATCAGTTCAAGCGGTAGGCAGAAGCATAGTCGGTAAAACAGGCCAGGGTCAGTTCACGTGCAAGCAATCCAAGCGGCAGGCAGAAGCGTAGCTGATAAAACATGCCAGGGTCAGTTCACAGGGAAGCAATCCAAACAGTAGGAAGAAACGTAAATCGATAAAACAGGCCAGGGTCAGTTCAAGTGAAAGCAGTCCAAAAGGTAGGCAGAGGCATAGTGGAAAAACAGGCCAGGGTCAGTTTATGTGGAAGGCAGTGGCATGGTTATATGAGGAAAATGGTCAGCAGAGATGAAAACGGGGAAATTATTAAAATATGGGCTAGTAATATATGGATGTATGATAATGTCTGAAGCATTCTCCAATGCACACGCCAGGTTGGGAGGGACAGTCCGGACAATGGTAGCTGGTATCTTTACGAAATCCCCTTTTGCTGCATACACGGCATCTTTTTTGGCGTCTTCGGCCTGCTTCAGATGGTGGAATGTGGTCTGGGAAGTGGGGCTCATGAAGTCGGCTAACAGCGTCAGAGCGAAGGTTTTCTGGGGGGCTCCTTGTTGGTAGATGAGGGTCGTGACAGTTGTTTCTTCAATGAATTTTAGGAAGGAGATGGGGCTTTCAGTGGATTTGGCGTAGCTAACATAAGCATTATAAAAGGCAAATTGAAATAAACAAATTGCAACTTTCTTGTACCAGAAACGGGACTTCCTTGTTGCTAAGTAGGGCTGAAGCATTTGGTCATTAAAATCCACCCCCCCCCCCCCCCATGTAAAAATTGTAATCCTGGACGCATTTTGGCTTTTGAATGGGACCTCTTCTTCTTCAAACCTCAACTGTGGTGTTTATGGATGGTGGACATCATATACACATTTCTATTATCCTTCCATCTCAAGGCCAGCACTTCGTTGTTCCTCATGGCTGCTATTTCCCCCTTTCTCATTTTTTTATTCACCAAGGATTGTGTTAAGCCCTTCCTTTTCTTCCTGGTGGTTCTGCAGGCCAGGGTTTTTTCAAGGTAGATATGTTTGAAAAGGGGCAGGCTGGTATAATAATTATCCAGGTATATGTGGTAACCTTTCCTCAGCAGTGGGTACGCCAGGTCCCATACAACCTTTCCGTTTGTGCCTATGTAGGCCGGGCAATCGGGGATCGAGCTGGGAATCTCTTCCTTTGTATATGCGGAACGCATACAGATATCCCATGGCTCTTTCGCACAGTTTATATAATTTGACCCCATATTTGGACCTTTTGCTAGGAATATATTGCTTTATTCCTAGCTGGCCTGTAAAGTGTAGCAGGGACTCATCCTCACATACGTTTTGATCAGGGACGTAAAGTTCTGCAAAACTTTAAAAAAAATTTATGAGGGGGCAAATTTTATATAACTTGTCAAAATTTGGATGAATTTGTGGGGTAATGTTGAAATGAAGGAAGCGCATAATAATTTCATACCTGGACCTGGACATTAGGGAAGAATATATGGGCATATGGTGTATGGGGTGGGTGAACCAATAGGCATGTCCTTAATTTTTTTTTTTTGTAACCCCCATGTTTATCGTGAGGCCCAAAAACATTTTGAACTCCTCCAAAGTCAAATCTCTCCACTCAAACGGACGGGAATAGGATGATTGGGGGTTGTTTACAATAAACTGCTGGGCATAGAGATTTGTTTGATCCACGATGAATTGCAAAAAATTGTTGGGCAAAAATAAATGGAGAAAATCAATTAATGCGAAATTCTCGGTATTGGCCTGCTCACCTGGCTGTGCGGTGAAAGGGGGAATACTTGCTGATCCCGAGTTGGAGGGCAGCCATCTTGGGTTGGCAAGAGCATCTGGGAGGTGGGTAGTGGCCCTGGCTCTTGGGGGATGTGACACTCCAGTGCTGGTAGTAGGGGGATTTTAAATTGGGAGTGATGCCGCAGTGCTGGTGCTGGGCCTGGGCATTCGCTCCTGGAGTGTATTGCTGGTGGCTGTGCTGGTACTGGGCCTGGGCATAGGATCCTGGGGTGTATCCCTTGTGGCTGCCTGGTTTCCAGAGCACCGTGCCCTTTTAGGAGGGATCCATTCTTCCTCCGAGTCCATCTCCGATCCGCTACTATTGGCAATTTCAAATTCGGAATTGGATTTGGATACTGATGAGAGATCCCCCGTGCTCTCATCAGTCATAGAGAGGACCTGAAGTGCCTCCTCGCTGCTGTACATCCTTTTTGACATGCTGGCTGTGATGGGCTGTGCGACGGGTGACGGCTGGCTGCGGATGATCACTGATGGGTGGCAGGTGACTGATAGGTTGCAGGTGACGGTCACTGATGGGGTGACAGATGACGATGACTGATGGGTTGACAGATGACGATGACTGATGGGGTGACAGCTGACGATGACTGATGGGGTAACAGATGACGATGATTGATGGGGTGACAGATGACGATCACTGATGGGGTGACAGGTGACGATGATTAATGGGGTGACAGATGACGATCACTGATGGGGTGACAAGTGACAATGATTGATGGGGTGACAGATGACGATGACTGATGGGGTGACAGGTGACGGTGATTGATGGGGTGACAGATGACGATGACTGATGGGGTGACAGGTGACGGTGATTGATGGGGTGACAGGTGATGGGCGATGGTCACCGATGGGTGACAGGTGCACCGCTGGCGGTACTGATGGCAGTCTCTGGTGACAGGTGCACTTTATGGGTGGCAATTTCTGGGCACTGATGAGGTGACTGTTGGGTGACAGGTGCAATTGGGGGGGCTGATGACTGTATGGGGACAGGTTTTTTTTGTGCTTTTACACTCACAAGACACAGATCAGTAACTCACTGTTTCTGGCTCTGCTCTCCTCACACTGGAAACGGTGTGTGAGGGGAGAAGAGCTAGTAACAGTGAGTTACTGCTCTGTGTTTACATTTGAGAACGGCTGTGAATGGATTCACAGCTGATCATGTGGTAAACAGCCACTGTCATTGGCTGTTTACCACTGTCAGTGACTAGCTGTGTTCCTAGGGAACACAGGGCCACTGACATGACCGCGCAGTGTGCTCCCGATCGCTCATGCGTGGTCTTTTTCTGGGCTGTACTATTGTGATCGGCTGTGTGATTAGATCACAGGCGATCGCGTGGGAAACAGCCATGCCCAGTGGCTGTTTTCTCCCTGCTGGTGACGCGCTGTGTCTCGGGGACACGCCGCCACCGACAGTGCAGAACAATGGCCGCACCGATCCACTCCGCCGTCATTTGACGGTGGGCGGGCGGCAAGTGGTTAAAGGAGTTTGTGATGAAGAGGTCATGGAGGGAGGTGAGTTTGTTACAGACAGAGGGGGCGTTCCAGAGGGCACAGGAGAAGGGGAGGCTGGTATTGGGAAGAAGAGGAATGGAGACTAGGTTCTGTGGATTGCGGCTGCTGGCAGAAGGTGTAGGGTGGTGGGAGCATTGTAAAAAAAGCCAAATGGAGGCCCTGGGTGTGGGGATATGTCACCAGAGGCAAGGAGAAGGTTGAGGGAGATAATGTGGGAGTGCGATTTATATGAAGGGACATGCCCCAGACTCCTGGAGGTTTTCTCAGTATGTGGATGTAAGATTAGCAAGAGTTGGTAGGAGCAGTAATAGTAGGAGGACAGAAGACAGGGTGATATATATAAGCTGTGGGGTGGAGAAGGGGGGTTAAGGTGAGTGAGTTTGAGAAGAGAGGACACAACTGTCAGCAGGAGTGGTAGAGAGTGCATGTTACAGAGTGTGAAAATAGCTGAATAGAGAGACAGGGTCACCTGCAGCCTGTTTGGTGCTTGTTGGTGTAGTTTGCTGTGTATGCTCGCTGCGTGCAATTGCTGAAGTGCAGAGCTTGAAGTGCATATCACTTGTAGAAAGAATCACTTAGAGAGAAAAGCCTTAAGGAAAGATGCCCTGCCCCCCCCCCCCCCCAGCAACATGCTGACCCCTTAAAGGTGCACTAAATTTATACTGGTATAAGGGTGGGGGTGGAAATTAGTTAATCATGAGTGGATATAAGGATGCCTAACAGAGTGGACCTTTCACTTCTAACTAAAGTCAGACTAGTAAGGGGCAAGAATGGCTATAAAGATAAGGCCTACTCATAAAGCATAGTAGGACACTTCAGAACAACAAAGAACCTTATGGTAATGCACACAGGGCAACAGATGAAAAAAGGCCACACACCAAAAAGCACAGATACACAGAGAGTAAACAGGTTCCAGTTGCAGTTAAAGGTGGATGTCTTTCAGCAGCTTACACATAACAAAAAGCACAGATACACAGAGAGAGTAAACAGGTTCCAGTTGCAGTTAAGGGTGGATGTCTTTTAGCAGCTTACACGTACCCGTGGAGGGACGAAGAAGAGATGTTCAGAGGAAGCAGAGCTTGAAGTGGATATCACTTGTAGAAATAATCACTTAGAGAAAACAAGAAATAGCATGATAGCTGGGTACTAGTGTCAATATCAGTGAGTTCTCTGGGAAACTGTGTGTTTTTGTACTCAGCCTGGTGTGTCAGAAGGGTTGAAATTTTTGAGAAGGTTGAGGCCAGCAACAGAGGACCCATCTTAACTAGTAGTTTCTTTGGGGTAGTGCTACAACAATAAAACCTAGAAGATGCTGATAGTTGTTCTTGACCCCTGGGTGTGTATCCTAGAGAATAAGGAATTGTATCCTAATTGGATAACGGTACCACTATTCAGGCTTCTGTTTCTTGATTGAAAAACAGAACATGGAAATGCCACAAGCATATAACACCTTTAATCAAAAAGGCAAGCCAATACGGCTGGCAGGTATTCAACCAAAATATGAGATAGAAAAAAAAAAATAGGGAAAACAATCAGTTTATGATGGTAGGCACAACGCCATCTGGTGAAAAAAAAAATAATGACCATATAATAGTCATATATTATTTACTTCAAGGTTAAAAATATATTTAATTAATATTAATTATATTTAAAACTTTTCTTTAAAAATAATTTAAAAAACTACTACACAGAATGAATCGGCACTGATTAAAAAGACTGCATAAAAAAACTCAACAACACATAATAGGGAAGACCCTTACATTGGTGGGGATAGACAAATTCAGTCCTATTGGAGAGGGAGTCATTGTATACAAGAAATTCCCATCTAGAAATACGTTGGATCTATTCCTTAAAAACTTACAATCCCTTTGGGTTAAATATTGAAAGGGATTTAAACATTTTCATCAATAATAGTTGATTCATTTGTTGTGATTTTCAATTTTTTATTTTTATGTGGGTATTCTCTTTAACAGTGCTGATTCACTCGAATCGCGGTAACATCGCGCAAACAACCCATGACGCCCAAAAAAGGTACAAGAGCTTCTTTGGGGGGTCGTGGATGTTTGCGCGATGTTACTGTGATTCGGCAGGCGGAAATTGCGTCAACATCGCACAGCGTTTGGGGTGCTATTGCAAATCACGGGCGATGCACAGGCGTCCCGCGATTTGCAATGATTTACGGATTGCGCTCACATGTGAACATAGCCTAAAGTTCACCGGTCACCAGAGACTGCCATCAGTACCGCCGTGCACCATCAATCACCGTCACCTGTCACCCCATCAGTCAATGTCATCTGTCACCCCATCAATCATCGTCACTTGTCACCCCATCAGTGATCGTCACTTGTCACCCCATCAATCATCGTCACTTGTCACCCCATCAATCATCGTCACTTGTCACCCCATCAATCATCGTCACTTGTCACCCCATCAATCATCGTCACCTGTCACCCCATCAATCATCGTCACCTGTCACCCCCATCAGTCATCGGCACCTGTCACCCCATCAGTCATCGGCACCTGTCACCCCATCAGTCATTGTCATCTGTCACCCCATCGGTCATTGTCACCTGTCACCCCATCGGTCATCGTCACCTGTAACCCCATCAGTCATCGTCACCTGTAACCCCATCAGTCATCGTCACCTGTCACCCCATCAGTCATCGTCACCTGTCACCCCATCATTCATCGTCACCTGTCACCCCATCAGTGACCGTCACCTGCCACCCATGAGTGATCATCCGCAGTCACCCATCTCACAGCCCATCACAGCCAGCATGTCAAAAAGGATGTACAGCAGCGAGGAGGCCCTTCAGGTCCTCTCCATGACTGATGAGAGCACCGGGGAGCTCTCATCAGTATCCGAATCCATATCCGAATCCGATTCGGAATTTGACATCGCTAATAGTAGCGGATCGGAGATGGACTCGGACTATTCCTGTACACTTTCCTTTATAAAATGTATACACCGGCAGCGGGGAAAACTATCCGGTCCCGGATCCTCAGAGACAGGAAGTCGAGTGAGGGCAAGATGGCACTCACTCGACTCTATGTCTTGGAGGACTGGAGCTACGTCAAAAGTCGTTGCCTAGCAACCGGTTTAAAGGGCCGGTTTTTTTTGTTTTTTTTTCTTTTTCAACAACTTTTTTTTTTTTTTTTTCTTTTTTAGTGTAGTTGTGAGGTGTGAGGTCTTTTTGACCCCAGATCTCACAATAAAGAGGACCTGTCATGCCTATTTCTATTACAAGGGATGTTTACATTCCTTGTAATAGGAATAAAAATGATCAAAATCTTTTTTTTAAAACTGTGTAAAAATAATAAATAAAATACATAGGAAAAAAAAAATGAAAGCGCCCTGTCACCGTTAGCTCGCGCGCAGAAGCGAAAGCATACGCAAGTCCCGCCCACACATCTAAATGGTGTTCAAACCATACATGTGAGGTATCGCCGCGATCGTTAGAGTGAGAGCAATAATTTAAACCCTAGACCTCCTCTGTAACTCTAAGCTGGTAACCTGCAGAATTTTTTAAAATGTTGCCTATGGGGATATTTAAGTACCAATGTTTGGCGCCATTCTGTGAGCATGTGCAATTTTGAAGCATGACATGTTGGGTATCTAATTACTTGGCGTAACATTATCTTTCACATTATGGAAAAAAAAGGGCTAAATTTACTGTTTTCTTATTTTTTAATTAAAAAAAGTGAATTTTTTAAAAAAAAAATTGCATTTGGAAGACTGCTGCGCAAATATGGTGTGATAAAAAATATTGCAACGAACTCCATTTTATTCTCTAGGGTCTCTGCTAAAAAAATATATATATAATGTATATATAATGTTTGGGGGTTCTAAGTAGTTTTCTAGCAAAAAAAATGATTTTAGCTTGTAAACACCAAGTGTCAAAAATAGGCCCAGTCTTAAAGTGGATAAATGGACAACTTTGTGTAAAGTGCTACTTGGATGTTAGGCCTCTGTATGTGGCTAGGCTGTGTAAAAGTGTTACACATGTGGTATCGCCATACTCGGGAGGAATAGCAGAATGTATTTTGGGGTGCAATTTTTGCTATGTACATGCTATGTGTTAGAAATATTGCATAAATGGACAGCTTTGTGTAAAAAAAATGCGTTTTCATTTTCTTTTCACATTTTTCAAAAACTTGTGGAAAAAAATGACATATTCAAAAGACTCATTATGCCTCAAAAATTATACGTTGGGCTGTTTTCTTTCCAAAATGGGGTCATTTTATGGGGGGTTTCCATTGTCCTGGTGCTCCAGGGCCTTCAAAAGTGCGATAGGTTGTCAGGAAATTATATGTGTAATTTATGCTCCTAGAATGCCGGTTGGTGCTACTTGGATGTTAGGCCTCTGTATGTGGCCAGGCTGTGAAAAAGTCTCACACATGTGGTATCGCCATACTCAGGAGGAGTAGAAGAATGTGTTTTGGGGTTTAGTATACATATGCTGTGTGAGAGAAATAACTTAATACGTCAATTTGTAAAAAAAAAATCTTCATTTTGCAAAGAGTTGTGGGAAAAAATTACAACTTCAAAAAACTCACCATCCCCGCATATTAAATACCTTGTAATGTCTACTTTCTTTTGGGGGGGATTTGTACTTTCCTGACTTTTTAGTGTCTCAAGAAATGAGATAGGCCTTCAGTACATCAGGTGTGATCAAGTGTGATAAATCTTCAATGATTAGCACCATAACTTGTGGACTCTATAACTTTCACAAAGACCAAATAATATACACTTATTTGGATTATTTTTTACCAAAGATAAGTAGCAGTATAAATTTTGGCCAAAATTTGTGAAGAAAAATGACTAATTTGTAAAATTTTATGACAGAAACAAAGAAAAATGCGTTTTTTCACAATATTTTCAGTCTTTTTTTATTTATAGCACAAAAAATAAAAAACCCAGTAGTGATTAAATACCATCAAAAGAAAGCTCTATTTGTGTGAAAAAAAGGACATGATTTTTTTATGGGTACAGTGTTGCATGACTGAGTAATTGTCATTCAAAGTGTGAGAGCGCTGAAAGCTGAAAATCGGTCTGGGCAGGAAGGGGGTGAAAGTGCACTGTAGGCAAGTGGTTAATAAGCTAATTTCTTTACTGTTCAACTTTTTTTTTAATCTTGTGTTTTGTTTGAATACCTGTCAGTCGTATGTTTTGCCTTTTTGGGTAATGATTTTACATCCTGGTGGCATTAACATGCTCTGTCTTATACAGTGGCTTTATAATATAATGCGCTGGCCCAAAGTACTGAAAGCGGATTGTTGACATGTGCAGAAGCAAGCGGCATCCAAAAAAACCTGTCAATGGCATCACCAGCCATGCTCCATCCCTTGACGATGCTCAATAGTGGTGAAACACATTGGGTAGGGCTTAACTGATGAGGTCATTACACCGGCCAATTCCCGGAAGTGTGGCATGGTGCTTTTTCTGTATGTATATCCCTATGAAGTATCTTCTCAGCTGTGCATTAAACTATGTTTGACTACATTTAGTTCTTTTGAAGTTCATCTTAAGTGGCGTGTTGTTAACTCTTTATGTGAGCCGATCAAAGTTCTGAAGGTCACTGCTGACTTAATCAGGTGGTCTTCCAGGGGACTTATTTAGCAATTATTGTTCTCGATCATATCTGTCATCAATAATATGCAGGGTTGCCAACTGTCAGTAATAATCAGTGACTTTTAGAACTGTCTGTAAATATGTTGACTTTTGTAAGTGTAAACCATGCAAATTGTTATGTGTATTCATACCTCCCAACATTTTGAGATAGGAACGAGGGACACCTATCAGCACAAGTATGTAGACATAGGACACACCCCCTGTCATGTCCTTAACCTCCCTGGCTGTCTGAATATGTCAGTATTTTTTGAAAGTCAAAGCGGTACATTGTTTTTCATGGAAATCTGTTGTTTTATATTGTAGTCCTGTAATTCTTAGGAATAACTCACTTAAATCTGTCCAATCAAAAGTCTAGTAGACATCCCGGGTATGATAAAGTTTTAAACAAGAAATCATAAATTAAATTGGTGTAGCACCCTACAGGTAGGTGCTAGGTAAATGCATAGTGGGCCTTGTCTGCCTAACAGATGGGCCATGATTGCTTTTTGGTTAGGGTGTCATGGCTTCCAGGTGTGTCTCCTGAGAGGGGAGTCTCCCCACTGGCTCTGTGAGAGGCTTCTCATAGGGCAGTGGAGGAAACCCAATCAGGGACACATTCAGGCTTGTAACTACCCCAGAAGGCAGATTCTGCTACAAAGGATTCTGGAAGTGGGTATAAGTCTAAGGGGCGTTCTTGACTCAGCATCTATGGCGGTAGCAGAGTCCCAGGAGGGAAAGAACGGCTGTCTCTTCTCCTGTTAGAGGAATCTGATGCCTCGGGGTGCTGCCTGAGAATCCAGAGGATGCTGAGTTGAGCTGCGGGGATCCTGTGTGCCGAGAACCAGAGGAGAGAAAGAGGGGTCCAGTCCCAGGAAAACCTACACAGGTTGTGAGTACTGAGGATTGAACCTGGGGGTCTGCCCAGTGTCAGTGGGGATCACTCCGGTGAAGGTTCTAGGATCCAAGTGTCAGCTAGCTGTAAAGGGAGTACCTAGACTGAGGACCCTGAAGTGACAGAGGGGGTACCTAGTCAGGGGACCCTGAAGAGTTAAAGGGGGCACCTGCAGTTTGGGCCCTGAAAAGTCAGTGCACAGTTTGTAGTGCATCAGTTAAGAGTTGCAGCCATACAGGAATTCACAATAAGCTACCCCAAGCCAGTGCAAGGCAGGAGGGAGTAGCCAGTGACTTTTGAGTGCAAGGACTGCACAAAGTCCGTCACAGTTGGGACAATGGAACCTGGTTTCCTTTCTGATTTTCCTTCCACTGTCCTCTCGCTTTGAGCAACAAACCATGCACATCCTTGTAGGTGCTGACTTTTTCTCGTTTGGTGGAATGTAGTCCATGAAGTGATGACCAGTCAGGCGTTCTGGGTTGACAACGCCAACAGTACAACATCCAGCTCTATTCACAGCCATTGATGGTGTTTGGTGGTTCACAAAGATACATTCGACAAATTTCCAAATTAAGTCAGAATGAATCACAGGCATGTCACTTTTATTTTTGAGCAGAATGTAGACAGTCCACAAGCATTGCTCAAGAAGATGTCTGAAAATCTTCTTGTAGTACTTCTTTTTTCTGTTTCCTCATTGGGTAGAATGTCATTGCTTGGTCGGCTCTGTCGACACCTCGCATGATGTTTTTGTATTCCATCACTACTTGTGGCTTCATGATTTCTTTCCCACCTTTCGTGCGTACCATAACAGTGGAGGTATTATGAACTGTACTCTTTAGGCACACATCTTTCTTGTCACGCCATCGCAATGCCATAATTTTGCCTTTCTGCCAGGCAACCATTTCTCCAGTCTTCAGCTTCCTATTGCCAAACGATGGCGGCATGTCACTCCGGCGTTAGCCCTAACGGTTTTGCCTTGCAGAAGAAACTCATAAAGTTCAGGAGACGTATAAAAGTTGTCGGTTGTTACGCAATAGCCCTGATTTAGCAATGGCTCACTGAGTAAAAGAACAGAAGATGTTGCCATTCCATTGTTGCTGTATTTTGGATTGAATTTTGTTCCTTTTTCAGTGTATATGACTTAATTCCAAATGTAGCCAGTTGGCGATTCGCATAGCATGTAGTATTTTATGCCAAATCGTGCCCTCTTTGATGTAATGTATTGTACCCAGCTGTGCCCTCCCTTGTAGGCCATTAGAATTTCATCTATGCTGATATCTCTTTTGGGCACATAGCTCCGTTGGAAATTCTTTAGAATCATTTGAGATACTTCCCAAATTTTCTTTAGTTTTGGTGCAGGATGAGTAGTTTCATCAAATTCTTTGTTGTTTTCAAAGTGTAAATATTTAATGATCAGGGAAAATCTGTACTCTGACATGACCGTGCCAAAGAATGGGGTGGCAATGAATGTATTAGTTTTCCAATACCACTTCTGCAGGGGTTTCCCCACCACTCCCTGAAGTATTATTAGGCCCAGAAATTTACAAATGTCCTCTTTGGGTACTGGTTCCCATTTTCTGCTTCTTGAAAACTTCTGATGCAGAGTAGCTAATTGTACTGGTTTGTATCAGTAACTATTTTTTTAATAGCCTCATCGGTCAGAAATCATTGTAAGTATGCCGAGGGGTTGTCGTGTTCAATGTCTACTTTCATACCAGGTGCTCCAGTAAATGGGAATCTTGGGGGCGCTGCATGATCCGTACCGCCATTAATAGAGCACCAAGTTCGCACATCACTGAGCTCAGTCGCAGAATCGTCGCTGTCGTCACTTTCAGTGTCTGATGATGAATTTCCCCACGAATCTGCTGGTCTAAAACCGCTTTCGACCTAAAGGAATGCTTTTTGGACATTGTAATGGATCAGCTGGCACCCCGACTGGGAACCTCCATTGACGGATGCTCCTAGTGCTTCCCCAGGGCTCCAAGCTCTCCACCAGACACCATAAGCACCTCAGACCCCACGAACCGCTGCAGCTTGGTTGGGGTCTCGCCATCTCCTACCCACCCTGGACCTACGACAAGGCTCCAGGTTCCAATGGGTGAACTTCTCTTTCCCCAGAGAGTGAAGCAGGAACAGGAACAAGCTCTTACAAGAGCTTAGTGATTATTTAAGGGAGTATGAAGAGCATAGCAATCCCTTGTAGCAGATTCCCCCAAACATGAGTCGAGACTTCATGAAGGGGTAAAAACAAACTCTTTATTGAACAGTCACACAGAATTTATATACAGCATGGACCACCCCCTCCTGATCAAATTACCATACGCAGGTCAGGGGTTGTCTGATCACATTATTATATGCAGATGAAATTGTATATAGAATTAACTTGAACGAATTATCTAAAACAAAACACAAAATTACACATTATCTTAATACACAAACAATAGGAAGAGACCCCAGTATCAGTCTGCCTGTCTCCTACATTTTAGTACATGGAATACACATCATTTAGAAGTCACAGACTTCATGGCAATGGTCTACAACAGTCTATGTCTCACAGTGTAAAGTGGGATGAAATTTTCATATTTCTATAAGAAGATATTGCTGACATATATTACTGTCCCACTTGAAGCAATCCAAACCATTAAGTATCTGTCTTTCACTTCCAATTACGGTGAACACCATTACAGACACCATGGACGTTCTCAAGTTTCCAGGCAAGAACAGTAAAAGTGCAGGCAGGGCACTGGGCAAAGCACTAGGGACAAAACTGAGGTCAAATGGTTTTACTCAGTAATGTAATCCTAACAGATTACAATATATTAAAATGTGTATGTGTCATGTTTTTGTTTACTTTTTTGAATTTCCCACCTGGTTCCACCCCCCTGCATCGCGGCGCGAACAGGGAAGGGAACCTGGAAGACAGATGCCAGCATTGGACAAGGTAAGTTTCACTACAGGGTAATCAAAAAGTTTGGCTTGGGGTTACCACTTTTGGTACTTAAAAGTAACCCCGAGCCACACTCGGGATTACCGCCAGGGGGGTTAAAGGAGAATTATACCAAAAAAATTAATAGGTAAATCCACAAGTGATTTTTCTTTAACACTACTATTCCTTTATACTGGCTTACGAAATGTACAAATGCAGCAATTTAGAAACTGGATAAAAGGTTTAGCACTGGGAAACACTTTTTGAAAGATAAACAGTGCATTTTTTATAAAAATATATAGATCAGACCATAATGAGAGATAAATGAGGCGGAAAGAGGGACAGAGGGACTTTGTTCCGAATCAGGGACAGTCCCTCTAAATCAGGGACAGTTGGGAGCTATGTGTATTGTCAGTGTTTCCATATAGTGTTTATACTGTTTACAAATTGGTTGTCTTCATTTTTAATAGGAGTTCTGTCATTTTTCAGGTTGTCAGTAAAAATGTGCTCTGTCAGTAAATTCCCCATGTTTTGTCAGTAACAAATGTAGCGGGAGGTTGGCAACCCTGATATTATCTGGTAAGAGGCTTATTGATCTGTGGTGGAGGAAGTACATGAAGAAGCACTTACATGTTGTCCTTTGCACTTTTTGGAAGATTTCCACATGGACTACACTTTTTGCTGATCACTATGAACTTTTATGTATATTATCTTTTATAGCATTGCCTATGGATAATTTAATATACTGTAGTTTGTTGCCATTTCACAGGCGTACACAATTTTTAAGCATGACATGTTTAGTATCTATTTACTTGGCATACCATCACCTTTTTATATTTTACCAAACATTGGGTATTATATTGTGTTTGTGTTCACAATAAAGTGTACATTTTCAAATGAAAATTTGCATTTGATAAACCACTGTGCAAATATTGTGTGACATAAAAAAAAAATTAAAATGAAAACACCCACCATTTTATTCTCAGGGGTTTCTGCTTAAAAAGTATATGTTTGGGGGTTCTAAGTAAATTTTCTATAAAAATAATTGCAGATTTTTACATGTATGAGAGAAATGTCAGTATTGGCCTGGTTTTAAAGCGGTTAAGAAGTGTTTGATATACCAACAAAGAAATATTCTAGATCAAGGGTGCTCAACCAGTGGCCCACAGAGCGTGCCCACGACCTCCTGCTCTTGGATGTCCGTCCCAGAGCATCAGAGTGGATGGAGCCAGCACCGGAGGAAGCAAGCAGCTTGCAGAGGGAGCAGGAGCTGTATAAGCTGATGCTTCCTCTATAGCATTTAGCACCTGGGACAGGAACCTTTCTAACAGCCGGTTATGCCAGCAATTGAAATTTATGAGCCCGTTTAAAAAAATGATTATTAGGCTGCTTTCACACTGATTAAAATGTGCTGCAGCTTTCCTGTGGTTTTGCTGTACTAAGCTTTAGACTTCTATTATATCCTATTGGTTTGGTGTGTGTGATGGTACTCACTGTCACTGGGAGTGAAAGACTGATACTTTATGGTTTGGATAACTTCAAATGGGAGAGTAATATTTATCAACAATATCTCTCAAGAAATATGTGAGGACTTTCCTGTTTTATTCTGAACATGTTAATTGAAAGAGCTAATCACATTGGCTTCTGTTCCATGTCCTTCAATGTCAGAGACAGGCCTTCCCTATTGTTTGTGTATTGAGATAATGTGTATTGTATTTCAGGAGCTCGAGGACAGAAAGTCTGCTAGTTAAATGGCTCAGGTTGATTGGATCACTGTCCTCTATTAGTTGCTGAGTGGAAATTGTATACTGTTTGTGTTGGTTGTTCTTTAGATATGTTAATTCTATTTCTGTATACAATTGTATTTGCATATGATAATGTAGTCAGGCAACCTCTGACCTGTGTGTGATAATCTGATCAGGAGGGGGAGGTCCATGCTGTATATAAATTCTGTGTGACTGTTCAATAAAGGGAGATTCCAGTACAAGCTAAGTTGTCGGCTAGCTTTGTATGTAGGGCGGCTGGAAAATCTGGTCATGGCTGGGAGGAAGCTGTATACTGACGGAAGTCCACAAGCACAGTGTGGGTCCTTGTTCCGTTACAGTGTGCTTTCCAAAAATGCATCAAAACTCCTGAATGTGATAGAAGAATTTGGCAAAGCACAGCTTACCTGCAGGAAAACTGCAGGCGCACTGAGCTGCACCCATGGTGAGGGTAAACCGCATCACATCATTGTGAAAGCAGCCCTATAGGGGGCTCAAGACAGTTAGGGCTTATTTACATTTGCGGTTTGGGGGCAGTAAAACCCCATAGAAAAAACACAGCGCAAACAGTGAAAGTAAAATATAAAATATCCCTCTCAAGTAATCCCCTAAGTGCTAAACAATCTAAAACCAGTGGTATATTTTCCACAAAATTATAAACGTGATGCTGAAATTAAACAAGAATGCACTCTATATGAGCCTATGCAATATACCAATAGAATATAGCTAGACAAAAAAAACACAATGTTCTTGTGTAGTATTAATAACCAAAAAAGATTCCCCACACAACAAAAATAGTGACAAGCATGTGTCCAGTGAAAGTTCTGTGCCAGGAATCAAATAAATCAAAAGTGATAGATGTCCCAGTAGAATGTCTCAACAGAGAAGTGTATTCTGTGCCAAAATGTATTCTCTTCTAATGTGCAGTGCCAATCCGTGACTTTTTTGCAATTCTTTAGTGCTCCACACCCCACCTCTGAGTGCACTTACCAGAAACTGTGGACCCCCTAGCAATGCTGCATATGGGTCAGAAAAGGCTCAGACTGGTAAGTGTAGGCACTCCATAGGACTCTTCTTAGAATGTCATGCAGGGCAGGATAGATGTTGTTGGTCTCTATGGTCCCCCTATGTTCCACTCAAGGCAAGCAAGATAGAAAAAACCATAGTGGGATACGTTCCAAAATGTATTAAATATTAAAAGGCAGAGTGGCAACTTACAAGGTTTCAGGTAAATAAATGTTTCTCATACATAACAGGCCGGTAAAGAGTGTTCTGACTGGCCTTGTCCGGTGGTAACGCTGCGGTAAACTCCTTCCTTGTTTGCGTTCCACACCGGACCAGAAGTGACGTTTTGATGTTACTGACAAGCCGGAAATTGCGTTGACGCGTTTCGCCCCTCCCAGTGGGCGTTTTCAAAGACGGATCTCCAGCCATTCAGCATGTACTATATATAGTCAACCTCTCAGTCACCTGATCTACTATTCATTTCCTTCAGGGTGTACATGGCTTCATGTACACCCAAAAGGCAGCACTTCCTGTTACCATTAACTTCCTGATTTTTAGACCTGTGTTCCGTGAAAAAACCCTATTAGTGAAAATTCCCTACCCTCCTCATTTCCTGTGCACGTACATCATTCAACAGCTGAGCCGCTTCCCACTGCCCATGCTCACAGCTGCGGAGGGTAGGGAATTTTCACGGGATAGTGTTTTTTAACGTTACACCGCATCAGCTGTTGCCGCACGTACATTAAATCATCTCCGCTCCAACCCGTCAGACTTCCCTGATCTTGGCTCCAAAATGTAAAAGAGGCGGCGGGTCTATGAAAATATACATCACGGAGCCGAGATCATGTGGGAAGCCGCACCTGCTGATGAATGACGCGCACCCACAGGGAAATCTCAGGGTTGGAGCGGAGATGATTTAATGTAGTGGCTGCTCATGCGCAGTGGGACGCGTGGCAACAGCTGATATATGACACGGTGTAACGTTAAAAAATAATACCTCATGAAAATTCCCTGCCCTCCGCAGCTGTGAGCATGCGCAGTGGGAAGCTGCTCAGCTGTTCCAGTACGTACGTGTACAGGAAGTGACGAGGGTAGGGAATTTTCACGGGGTAGGGTTTTTTAACGTTACACCTGCAATCCTATGTGCTTGTGTAAAACTTTCTAACATTAAAAATATTTGGTAATTATCTTTAAAATGTATTTTCCAGTGCACAGATATTACAATACATAAAGAATAAAAAAATAAGGCAAGAACTAAAGTGTGAATAAATAATGAAAAAAAAATAAAATAAATCAACGAAAAAATAAATAAAATAAATAAAAAATGAAAAATAAAATTAAAAAAATAAAATAAAAAAAATATATATATATGGAAATAAAAAATAAAAAAAAATGAAAAGAAAAATTTAAAAAATATAAAGTACAATAGATGAGTAAAAATAAATAGAAATAATGAAAAAAAATATATATTATTAAAATAAAAATAAAATAAAAATAAGAAAAAAAATCTAAATGGAAAAAAAAAATAAAAATGAATGAAAATAAAAAAAAATGAAAAATAGAAGTAGAAAAATCAAACGCGAAGGAAAGAAAAATGCTAAAATTCAACATGTTGTGTAGGTGTTCAGCTAAAAAAACTGCATTCCAAACTTTTTACCAATTCGATATAAAACAATTAAGGTCTAGTTCTATGTTGAGTCCTTTGGGGCTCATTGTATTGAGCAAGTATATCCTTTTCCCCTCATTCTGTGATATGCTTTTTTCATATTTCCCCCTCTCCAATTGGGTAAAACCCTGTCTATTCCACAGAATTTTAACAGTGTGGGGTCTCTATTATGGACCAACCTAAAATGATTGGACAAACTGTGATTTTTAAACCCCTTCTTGATATTGGCTACATGTTCCCGCAGTCTAATTCCCAGCTTCCTAAATGTTCTGCCTACGTACTGGAGCTTGCATGGACATTCCAGAAGGTAGGTTACATAAGATGTCTCACAGGACATAAAATTGTCAATCTTGAAGGATTTTCCTTTACCCCTTGACTCAAAATGTGTGGTTTTTCTCGTTCTACTCCGCACTGTTCTATAGGTGACACATCTCCCACACGTGAAAAAGCCAACCTGATCCAAAAAGGTTGAAACTTTCTTGGGTGGATCAACTACATTTTTTGCCAACCTGTTCCTAAATGTCAAAGGCTTGGTATATATGAATTGCGGTTTTTGTGGCAAAATCTTTTCAAAAATGTGGTCTTTTCGTCATTGTGCCATTGTTTCTGGATGATTCCTTCTAGTTTCTTGTATTGCCTGGAGTATCCTGTCATGAAGGCCATTCCATATTGGGGCCCCATAGTTCAGATGTGTTTTTTTTCCATTAAACAAAGTCTTTATTGAGAAAATTAAACACATTTACAAGGAACGAGAGTGCTTGTAGAGGAACACAACATACAGTAACATCATATCCTCTGAATACAGTCAGGTATAGAGATAGATATAATACCGTCAGGGTTCAGTGCAACTCCAGGGCAGTGATGAGAAGGCTAAGGAAGACTATACCAATGTCCATGGGACAGGGGGAGTCCCCATGATATTCCACAAGTAGTCGTGAGTACCGGCGTACCTCATTGACATTAGCAGTAGCTAATCTTACAACAAAGAAAACAAGTCGAGGATTAGGCCTAGACAAATGTCTCTGGGGCCTGAACCCATCTAGCCCAAATTTTGTTATACTTGGATGGACAGCCTCGTGAGTATAGATCAGTTTTTTATAGGGTAAAGCAGCATTAACTTCCCAGAGCCAGTCATGGAGGGATGGGGGGGGGGGGGGGCCGCATCCACTGTCGTGCAATACCCTTCCTAGCAAGAAATAAAGTCTCATGTAAAAACTGAGAGGTGAATTTATTGATACTGACATCTGGAAAATGCAGAGTAAGCAAGGTTTGGGGGCCAGCGTTAAAGGAGAGCCCATGGTATCGTGCAGGAACCCCACAACCTGTTTCCAGAAGCCCTGCAGGATTGGACAGCTCCATAGAAGGTTCAGATCTGTTTTTACCACACATCCTCAACCACTGGTGTAGCGTCAGGCGACCCTGCCCTATGCTCCAGGATGCCTGTGCGGCCTCTCTATCACATTCTGTTTTTGCACTTGGACAGCATGTACAGGAGCCAATCCTCTCCGATTTCTTCCTGCAACCACTGAAAGCCGGCTTCTCCCCCTTTCCTTCCTGCATTCATCCGCTACAAAAGGAAAACGTTATGCTATTCAAAATAAAAAATGTGAAATTATAAACCATGTTATTTCCAGCGACCGGTTACCAAATCACTTAAGTGGCCCTCGCTCTTCAAAAAGTTAAGCACCCCAGCTCTAAATAAATGGAATAGGCTATGGGAACCTTGACTTTCTCCCTGGTCTGGAGCCTACTTCTTTGATGATGCAAAATGTGATGAGGAATTAATCCTCTCCCTGCACCCACAGTCATACTTTAAAAACAGTGCAGTCGTGCTGGGCTCTGCCCACCTGACTGTGTCATTTATTCACAGTTCTGTGAATGAATGAACTACAAGTACTGTCGGCGACAGCAGCCAACGGCTTGTAGTTCTCAATGAACTGCTGGTGAGCACTCTGGTAGTTATTTGATTCTTCCTGCAATTTAATAACTGCCTGCCCACATTGGAGGTATGGGCAGACAGTGTACTGATTGTCTGCAGGATCCTGGCATGGCATCTGCATTCTTCTAAACCCGGGTGCAATGCTTTACAGGCTCCAGTGTAAAAAAAAATAATAAATGCACATTTTTTTTTTTGACCTGCAAAAAGATTTGCATTTATTATTTTTTTTTTTATATAAAAAGATAAACTTATCCTTAGTTATGTTGTGGAGTAGTAGCAAGAATTAGTAAGTTTAAATGAATGTCATATGGCCTATCATGCTGCAGTAAAAAAGGTACTTGAAAGAGGGTGTTTTCTCTCGTTCTATCGTTCATTGATGGATGCAGTTTTCTGATCCATATCAGTAGGGTTATACTGCCCCCTACAGGAGTAGGACACTAGGCAGAAAAAAAGTTCTGGCTATGCCTATGGGCAGTCCCGGAGAATACACCCTCTCTATTCCTGCATAGGATGTTCGTTTTATTCTGCCTAGTCAGGAGTAAGGACCTAGTTCCTTGCTGGGATCTTTGGTCCAGGAATGAAAGGTTTTTTTTAAGTAGATTTTTTTTTAGCTAGCTTTTCCTCCGGAATAAAGATGTACAAATTTCCACGCTTTTGGACAAGGCCTGGGCTGCAGCCTACCTCAAAATATAGTCCAAAGGGCTATATCATTAAATGTAAGGTAAGGTGAGGTAAATTTGCGCTGCCTTACTGGATGAGAAAAAATATTATGTATGGAAGGGGTAAAATTAATTATTCAATGGATAAAGTGCTATTGTGCATATATAAATATATACCAAGAGTGCAATAAACACTGTAAAAAATAGATAAAAATATATATAAAAAATATAAAGGTGTAAAAATTACAGAAAATGTTCTAGATTAAAAATCACAGTGGGTGTGAACACAAGGTGATAAGTGCAATAAATAAAGATATATAACAGTAATCAATGTGCCAGTGATTAAAAATATGAATTGGAAAAGTCAGGTAAGAACACCAGACTAAAATAAATTAAACATCAAAAAATCAAAAAAAAAACAGTCCATAAAGTGCTACAAAGTGAAAATGGTGCTTCAATAATATTGATAGGTGATATTCTGAGTTATCCGGGTGTTAGATACTGGGTGAAAGAACAGTGCACCCCTCCAGTATATCCCGCACTCACCAGAGATATGCACCCCTGCAGGGGTAATAAGCCTTAGGGTAATAGCCTCTATCCAACTATTCCTGTGTAGTGGACTCGTGGGTGAAGATATCCCTGGATCGTTCCTCTCAGCAGGACAGTGTATGATCAAAAAACCTGGTATTCCCTTTCATCTTACGTTAGGTGTATTCCGAGGTGATATGCAAAAGGAAGACCTCATATAGTGATGTACTGTTTAAAATCTAGCTTTTATTGTTCAAGTTAAGAAATGTACTCACATATGGATAATGGCAAACGTTCATTCAGGGCAGTAGGGGCCGTGAGTCCCTCGTTGGCGGCTGCTTCCGGGATGCTATGCGAACCAGCGACCGGATCTGCGTTCCAGTGGGGCGGAAATGACGTAACCATGCACGACGCGTTTCGTCACAGCTGACGTCACCAGGTGCGTAAGTCACGCCATCCCCGCTGTCTATTTATATTAGATGGTTACTAGGCAACCGGACTTCGTGAACCAATCAATAAATAGGAACAAAGAGTGTCGTATGTTGCCAGGTAGATTAGCGGTATGCTAATTCCGCAAACAAATCCTCTACCAATTGGAAAAATAAAACAAAGAAAGGGAAAAACAGCCAATAGAAAAATAAAACCAACAGCACTATGTGTAATGTGTTGTCAGGGGGAAATTAGGTCCCGCAGTAAGACGGAAAAAAGAAAGAAAAAAGGCTGGGAGTATATATTATGAAGCCAAATATATATATACCGGAAATCAATATACTCCCGGATAGAAATGAAAAAGGAAATTGAAGTCTTGCATTCTAAATTAGAAAAATCTAGATACCAAATAGATGTCGTTAAAAACGTCTTTTATCATGGAGGAATAAAAAATTGATGCTATAAGAACTAATAGAAGCATAAAAAATATACATGATAATTAAAAAGGGGCACATTTATCATAGGAAGATCTTAAAAACTAAAATCTAAAAAATATATATATATATATATATATATATATATATATATATATATATATATATATATATAAAAAGGTTATGTGGTAAAAAAGATTACAGGGAGATTTGTGTTTAAAAAAGGTTACAGACCAATTCATATTTATAAAAGGTATATGTACCTAATCAGTACAAAAATATAAATATGTCCTGTTAAAATAAACATATATTAGTATTAATGTAATAAATGTACGTTTCCAGAAAAAAGAAAGCGAAACCTAAAAGAAAAGTATATATGTCTGAAAGGAATAAATAGTGAGTCAATATGTGTGAAAAATCGGTATGTAAAAATCCCGATAAAGATAAGGCTTTAAATATATGATGCATATGGATATAAGAAAAATTCGGAAAAAAATAGAAAAAACTGTAAATATATAATCCTGTGGTCCAGTAACCATATACAAATCAAAAATGTCCCACCTAGCCAATCTGCATCCAAACAGTTAACACTATATATAAAATCATGTATCTATAAAATGTACAGACATTGAGACCATACAGGAAATATATATACCAACTACTGCAAACAAAGTTTTAATCTATATATTGTGGGGATTTGCTCTGGTAGGTAGGATTTGCGGGTGCAGTATAGAGGCAAAACAGATGGTTCTTCAAGTAAATCAGGAGTGTTTTATTTACACTTCAGGAACACAAAAGTAACATTCTTTCTTGGTGTTTAACTCACACCCAACAAAAAGGAAAACCACAGTCTTTTAAGGCAGGTTTTAAACACAGCAACAAGTCCATTCACCTGTGTATCTTTGGTGCTGTTCACACACAGCAAAGGATCAGTTCACCTGCTTGTAACTTTTCCAGCCTCAGCACCGACTTCCACAGCCTTCTGGTGTATGGAGATCATTCTCAAACACCTGTTAGACTGTCTGCCTTATAAACCCCAGGCAAGACCTGGCCTGGAGCGTGGGGAGCAGCCACCCACCCATACCTTAACTGCTCCCAATAAGAGCCGGCCCGGATTCGGCTTTGCAGCCACACTAAAATAAAAAAATGTCAAACAGCACTGGCTGCTGCTGACACAGAATTACCGGCTCTTATCTCACCGAGGCCAGGAACCTCGGTGACACGTATCTTCCGTCGACCACGGATCCATGTGCCCTGCCACATACCTCCCCCCTTTGTTCAACCCTCAGGGGGTGAACACATGTCATACAGTGTGCGCGAGACAGGGCATCCGCATTTCCCTGTAGGCGGCCTGCCCTGTGTTCCACTGAGAACTTGAAGTTCTGAAGGGACAGGAACCATCTGGTGACCCGGGCATTTCTCTCCTTGGCCTGGCTCATCCATTGGAGAGGGGAATGGTCGGTCACCAGACGAAATTTCCTCCCCAACAGATAATAGCGAAGAGACTCGAGTGCCCATTTGATAGCCAGGCACTCTCTCTCCACTATACTGTATCGGGTCTCTGCTGGGGTGAGCTTCCGGCTGAGGTACACGACAGGATGCTCCTCCCCATTGACCTCCTGTGATAGTACAGCCCCTAGACCTACTTCCGAGGCATCGGTCTGTACTATAAATCCCTTCTTGAAGTCTGGGGTGACCAAGACTGGGGACCCACATAGTGCCGACTTCAAAGCGGAAAAGGCCTCTTCCGCCTTATCATTCCAGTGAATCATGACGGACTTTCGTCCCTTTAGTAGCCCTGTCAGTGGAGCAGCTAAGGTGGCAAAATGGGGAATGAACCTCATATAATATCTCAGCATTCCCAGGAATGATCTGACCTGCTTAGTGGTGACTGGTCGGGGCCAACTACGTATGGCTTCTATTTTGTTTACTTGGGGTTTGATGACTCCTCGCCCAACCACATACCCCAGGTATTTAGTCTCTTCTAATCCTATTGAACACTTTTTTGGATTAGCGGTCAACCCGGCCTTCCTAAGGGCATCCACTACCGCCTGCACTTTGGGCAGATGACTTTCCCAATCCCGGCTGTGGATGACGACATCGTCCAGGTAAGCCGAGGCGTACTGACGATGAGGTCGCAACACTATGTCCATTAGTCTTTGGAAGGTGGCAGGGGCGCCATGCAGGCCAAAGGGTAACACCTTATAATGATATAGGCCCTGAGGAGTAACAAAAGCCGTTTTTTCCTTGGCAGACTCCGTTAAGGGTACTTGCCAGTACCCTTTGGTGAGGTCCAGCACTGAAAAATATCGGGCTTGGCCTAATTTCTCAATCAGCTCGTCTACTTGGGGCATAGGGTACGCGTCAAACTTGGAGACCTCGTTTAGCTTACGAAAATCGTTGCAGAACCGCAACGTCCCATCTGGTTTGGGTACTAAGACTATAGGACTGGCCCATTCACTTTTAGACTCTTCAATAACATTGAGTTTTAACATGAGTTGTACTTCTTCCTCAATAGCATGTCGCCGAGCCTCGGGTACCCGATATGGCTTTACCCGGACCTTGACCCGGGGCTCAGTGACGATATCATGTAGGATTAGAGATGTGCGTCCAGGGAGGTCTGAGAACACATCTGTGTTCCGACTAATGAACTCCCTGACTTCCTGGACCTGTTTGGAGGACAGGCTATCTGCAGCTTTTACCGAGGTTACTGCTTCACAGGCTTCCAGAGGAGGGGCTGGACCCTTTTCACCTAGAAACCCTGGCTGGGGGCTGTCGTTCTCGGACAAGTCCCTATCTTTCCACGGCTTTAGTAAATTTACGTGGTACACCTGCTCCGGCTTCCGCCGCCCTGGCTGGTGTACTTTGTAATTTACTTCTCCTATCTTTTCGAGCACCTCATAGGGACCTTGCCACCTAGCTAGGAACTTGCTATCTACTGTTGGTACTAGTACCACTACCCGATCACCCGGGTTAAAGTTCCGGACCCTAGCCTGTCGATTGTAGATCCTACTCTGGGCTCGTTGGGCTGCCTCCATGTGTTCCCGGACCAAGGGCATCACCTTTTCCATCCGTTCCTGCATCTGGGTGACATAGTCAACAACACTTTTGTAGGGGGTGGGTTGTTGTTCCCAGGCCTCTTTGGCTATATCCAACAACCCGCGAGGATGCCTACCATATAACGGTTCGAAGGGCGAGAACCCCGTGGAAGCCTGAGGTACTTCTCGCACTGCAAACATCAGATAGGGTAGAAGCAGGTCCCAGTCCTTACCATCCCTGGAAACTACTCTTTTTAACATGTTTTTTAATGTTTGGTTAAATCTCTCGACCAGGCCATCTGTCTGGGGATGGTAGACGGATGTACGTAATTGTTTTATGTGGAGCAGCTTACAGAGTTCTCTCATAACCTTGGACATAAACGGTGTCCCTTGGTCAGTCAGGAGCTCTTTAGGCAGTCCCACCCGGGAAAACATTTCCATTAACTCCTTAGCTATAAATTTGGCGGATGTATGTCGCAGGGGTATCGCCTCCGGGTAGCGAGTGGCGTAGTCAAGGATGACTAGAATATGTTGGTGACCCCTGGCAGATTTTGGAACAGGGCCGATTAGATCCATAGCGATTCGTTCAAATGGGACCTCAATTATCGGGAGAGGTATCAGGGGACTACGGAAATGGGGCTGGGGGCTAGTTATCTGACAGACCGGACATGACTTACAATACTCTTCCACTTCTCTGAACACACCGGGCCAATAAAACCTCTGTAGTATGCGGTCCTGTGTTTTCTGCCACCCCAAGTGTCCCCCAAGAACATGTTGGTGGGCAAGCTCCATAACAAGCTTGCGGTACGCTATGGGCACCACCAACTGTTCAACCAGTTCACCCCGGATTTGATTCACTCGATATAACATTTCCTGTTGAACAATAAAACGTGGAAACATCAATTCAGCCCCAGGGTTTTTTGGTTTACCATTAATGATTACAACATTTTCCCAGGCCCTGCTTAGGGACGTATCCCGGTGTTGTGCAGTCCCGAAATTTTCCCCGGAGACATTGAGGTCTGCCAACTCAGGGCCGGATGGCAAGTCCTCCACGTCTCCCACCATTACATTTAGTGGGGTCGTGTCCCCCTCTATCACAGAAGCTGTGGTCACCCCTACCGAGGGCCCTTCGGACTCAGGCTCCCAGGGCTCTGGCCTCACACTGGAACCAGGCCATTCTGCTAGGGTTGTCCCTGTCTCAGGCTTGGTAGACCCTTTAACCGTAGGCCACAGTGCCGGAAAACCTGGAAAGTCCCTTCCGATTATTAGTTCATGTGGCAACTTGGTAGCGACAGCCACCTCATGGGTCCATTTGCCGGCCGCTGTAGACAAAGTTACCAGCGCTGTGGGATAGTCCTTTAAGTCTCCATGAATACATACGACCCCGACTCTGCGGCCGGTATATTCAGCAGGCCGTATTAACGCCGTTCTCACCAGGGACACCAGACTTCCTGAGTCCAGCAGAGCCACCGCCAAAGTGTCTCCCACTTCCACCTGACACAGATGGTTACTGTCTATCACCTCACCAGTGCCTGTGGCGCATAGCTTTCGTGCATACAACGAGTGGCGGTGTCCATAGTTAGTCTCCATAGGCTCGTCCTGTTGGGGACACTCAGCCCTCACGTGACCTGGCTCCTGACACCGCCAGCAGACTATTGGGGCCGGGCGTACAGGGAGTACGTCTTGAGTGTGTCTCATTGCCACCAAGCGTTGGGTCTGTGGCGGAGATTTCCGGGGTTTGACTGGCCCCCTCCCCCCTGTACATCCCTGTAAGTTCTTGGTGGCCTCATAGCGCTCCACCAGGTCAACCATATCCAGAGCATTGTCAGGAGAAGCCTGGCCGATCCAGTGCTGGAGGGGATAAGGCAAGGCCCTCCAAAACATGTCAGCCAATAAGCGGTCCAGCATATCAGTGGGCTTTAACAGATCAGGCTGCAGCCATTTTTGCAATCTGTGCAGTAAATCGTAATATTGTGGCCTGGCCGGTTCGGCCGCTTTGTAGCCCCACTGATGCACTCGCTGAGCGCGGACTAAGACATTTACGCCCAGTCTCGCCAGGATCTCACCTATTACGGTCGGGTAGTCGGCAGCTTGGTCATCTGTCAAATCGAAAAACACCTGCTGGGGTCCAGATGCCAGGAACGGAGCGACCACCTCAGCCCACTGGTCACGGGGTAGCTTCTCCCGGACCGCCACTTTTTCAAATATGGCGAGGTACGTCTCGACGTCATCCGTGGGAGCCATCTTGGGTATCGCTGCACGGACCGCTTTCCGGGCATCATGCACTCCCCGAGGCACCCCAGACTTTTCCAACGCCAACACATGTTGCAGCAGCCGTTGATTAGTCTCCTGCTGTGCACGCATAGCCTCCTCATGTCTTTTCTGCTGTTGCAGGTTAGTTTCCCGCTGTAGCTCTATGGCCTGCTGTTGTCCTAAACTGGCCTGGGTAAGCTGCCTTATCAACTCCTCCATCTTTTCCTGTGGCTGCAGCTTAGCAGGCTTAATATAGGACATGTACAGTCACGTTCAGCAGATCAAAAATATTTTGGCGTCTTACGCCAGCCTCACTGCGCTTGCCCGCATCCGAGCACCAAATGTGGGGATTTGCTCTGGTAGGTAGGATTTGCGGGTGCAGTATAGAGGCAAAACAGATGGTTCTTCAAGTAAATCAGGAGTGTTTTATTTACACTTCAGGAACACAAAAGTAACATTCTTTCTTGGTGTTTAACTCACACCCAACAAAAAGGAAAACCACAGTCTTTTAAGGCAGGTTTTAAACACAGCACCAAGTCCATTCACCTGTGTATCTTTGGTGCTGTTCACACACAGCAAAGGATCAGTTCACCTGCTTGTAACTTTTCCAGCCTCAGCACCGACTTCCACAGCCTTCTGGTGTATGGAGATCATTCTCAAACACCTGTTAGACTGTCTGCCTTATAAACCCCAGGCAAGACCTGGCCTGGAGCGTGGGGAGCAGCCACCCACCCATACCTTAACTGCTCCCAATAAGAGCCGGCCCGGATTCGGCTTTGCAGCCACACTAAAATAAAAAAATGTCAAACAGCACTGGCTGCTGCTGACACAGAATTACCGGCTCTTATCTCACCGAGGCCAGGAACCTCGGTGACACGTATCTTCCGTCGACCACGGATCCATGTGCCCTGCCACAATATTTAAATAAATATTATTTATACAAGACCAATTGGTAATGTAATACCCGCAATGGGGGTTGGATAAAGCATAAGGGGAAGACTATGGTATTATTAGAAAGACTAAAAAGTCAAAAAAAATTTTTTTGATTACAAAGAAAAGGAAAAGTGAACAAAAAATGAAAGTGAAAAAATGAAAAAAGTGATGGTAAAAATAATGAAATAGGGATAAAAACCTTTTATGGCCAATCAATAATATAGTAACCCAACTATTCTATCAGGTTCTATAATATAGAGGCCTAGGTGGAGGAATAATGATGAATAAGGGGGAGGGAAGGAGAATATCCCTATGGGACCAAGCTAAAAGTTCAATATAAAGCAATTTAGGTCTATATCCCGGTTGAGTCCTCCGGGTTGAAGTGATCCAAGTTTGTAGATCACCTTGTCTCGTTCTGTGATATTTTTCTCGTTTTGTTTTCTCCCCTCCAATGTTCCTTGATAGTATCTATTCCATAAAAGACTAGGCCTCTGGGATTGCGATGGTGTACATCCCGAAAATGCCTTGACAGGCTATGTTTCGGAAAGCCGATTTTTATGTTATTAAGGTGCTCCCTAATGCGAACATACAGGGGCCTAGTGGTTCTGCCCACATATTGAAGCCCACAAGGGCATTCAATAATGTATGTCACATGTGTGCTGTGACCCCTCACGGAAGCCGCAGGGCCTTCCGGATCTCCTCTGTCCATCAATGCTTTTTAGGCGGTTCAGGAAGCATTTGGGCCCGGGTGGAGGTGGGAGGTGCGCTGAAACGTTTCTCCACCTACCCCTGCCTCATCTGATGTCTCGGATTCTGAGTCTGACTAAGCCACCGCATATGTGGGCCTCCCTGCCGGGTCTGTTACCTCGCGCCCTGTCTCCCAGATTAATGTGGATAACATTTCTCCCTCCCCTGCCACACATGACACAGGCGCTGGTGGATGTACTGGTTGTTTCGGTGCATGACACCCTGCAATTTGGAAGACGCAGCGGCGGCTGCACCTGGGGTGCAGGTAGCATCGGGCACTAATGTGCCATCCGGAGCAGCTTATTTTGCTAGCACGCTCATGTAGGCTGGGCCCATCTGAGACGTTCCCCTGAGGTGTCTAAGTGGCTGCTAGATGTTACCCTTTTGAAGAGTCTCTGGTACAGTGGGCTGTTCCACTTATGGTGGACGTACTGTCTTTAGGCTGAATAGGACTACCGTTGTTCCGGTAGAGGAATCCCCGTCTTTTAAGGACTTGGGGGATAGGATGGCATGGGCTGTGGCCGGCGATCTGTGCTCCCTGGCGGGGTCTGCACTGGGAACAGTGTTCATAATTGCCTTTGCCACGCAGACTCTGCCTGATGGGTGGAGTTCAAACGCCTTGACTTGCTGAGGGGCGAGTCCCTCCGGCCCTGGGGGAGCTGTTGGAGCAGCTGGTGCAGGGGCTGCAATTTGTTTGTGATGCCGTGCTGGACACGGCTCCTTTGTATGGGTCACCTCTCGGTTTCGGCAGTGGTTGTCCGGCATATACTTGACTGGAGTGTTGGTCTGCAGATCAAACTTCTAAGCAGGCCTTAATGGATCTCCCTTTTCAGGGGAATCGCCTGTTTGGCGCTGCCCTTGATGACATTATATAATGGTCTCACGGGGGGTAGAGTGCCTTTCTTCCACAGGCTAACAAGGGTAAGGGCCTTCGTTGCAGACGGGGTCCCTCCTTTTCGGCAAACTGTTTCTTGGTCCCTCAGGGACAGTCGATGTGGCGAAGGCCTTCAAAACTTCCTCGGGTGGTTCCAAATGACCCTGGTCTGGCGAACAAGAGATTGTTTCTTTCCAGACCTGCAGACAAGGCCTACTCGGCCTGAAGGTGCGTCCTCACCCGACTGTGGGGTGGGGGGACGTACTTGCCGATTCTCGGACCGGAGGCTGGCCCGGATCCCAGACAGCAGCTGGGTTCATTCAGGAAGTCATGCGGTCCAGTTGCAAGATCGTGTTTCGATCCTTTTTTCCTGTAGGGTTTTCCGGCTGTCCCCGGATCACTTGCAGGCGCTCTTTGGACAGTTCAGGCTCTGGTTCAACAAGCTGAACCTACTAGCCCTTTGCTGGTTCTGTGTGGACCAAAATTTTAAGATGGTATCGGTTTACACTATGGAGGCTTCCCTACATCAGGGGGATTCCTGGCCTCCATAGACATCAAGATATATATATATATATATATATATATATAAGTTGCGCTATAAAGTGAAAAACATATGTGATAATGTAATAAAGTCCAAAATAAAGTCCATATAGGTAAACAGCACGTCTGACGAAATATTCTGTACAGGTACCGCTTACCAAAGGTGAATAGTATATAAGCCCAATATACTTCAAAGAATCCACAGGAACCAGGTATCAATCAGACTCCGTATTTATAGATGGATCTCCTCAGTATTGGGTATTCATGTGGAATAAAATAAAAAACGCCATAGCGTAAAACCACAATAAATTAAATAAACACCCCGAGTGATTGGAATGTCCTCTGTCTGGGTGCAATGGTGGCACCATGGGTTCTGTCATAGGCAAGAACTTTCGCTAAGTTCAACATGAACAATGCTGAGAAGTTTAGCATGGTCACCTGGGCAAGGCTGACGCCGGCATGGTCGTGTGAGAGTGATCACTGATGGGCCAAGGTCAGTATCAGCTGCTATCTGCGTTTCCTCATCTCCTGTTGCTGCCAAGAATTCTTTACAGGATCGAGGCGAAAGGGATTACGGTCATTCTCGTGGCTGCGGACTGGCCTCGCCGAGCTTGGTACGCCGACCTGGTCAGGCTAGCCGCAGACGCTTGGAGACTTCCTCTCAGGGAGGATTTGTCTCCAGGTCCAATCTTCCATCTGGCTTTACAGACGTTGGTTTTGCCATTTTGGCTGTTGAAAGCCAGGTGCTGAAGGACAGGGGATTGTCTGCTTCAGTGATTCCCACCCTGCTTAACGCGTGGGAAGCAACTTCTAGGATGATTTTTTTTTTTCATACAAGAAATTCATATATTCTGTGGAGTGAGTCTCTTCGGGCTCCCCCTCGCTCTTAATCGGTGGCCCGGATCTTGGCTTACTTAAACGGGGAGTTGATCAAAAGTTTGGCCTTGTATCACGTACCTGGAGATGAGCCTGACACTGTGAGGAAGGCCTCCCTTGCGCCTCCGACTCGGGACCCCTGATAGTGCAGACAGGAGACACCTGAGTGTAGAGTAGCACGAGCGCCTGGAGACTTGCTTGAAGCGGACGATGGCTACTGGTGCAGGTTGCCAGAGAAGTCCAATGAGCAGGGTGTTGAGCAGGCAGCAGGTGCTGGAAGCGAGGGTTCCTGGGTAACAGGAGGAGCTTCCTATGCAGGATGGACGGATCTGGGAAAGACAGAAGCGTGGTAAGACAAGCCGGGTCAGGAACTCGGAACAAGATGCAGGTAAACAGGTAACAGGTATCCAAGGCTGAAGACAAAGCAGCACTAGAGCAGTGCAATGGCTGGGTTTAAATAGTCCCTATGGCGCCAATGTCTAACGTACGTTCGCCTACCCAGTGCACGTTCGTGTACTCGCAAACGTTTGTGCGCGGTTGTGCGATTTCGCGCATGCGCATTGGCCATTGGCCGGTTTCTGACAGGAACATGTCTTTGTACAGCAAACATTCTCTTACATTGCCCCCTCCCAATGGGCAGCCTCCGGATGCCCAACCGGGCCAACCTTTCTGGGTGATTACGCTTGAAAGCCTGGATTAAGCCTTTTGCATGGATATTGTCCACTGGCTCCCAAGAGTTCTCCTCAGGTCCATAACCCTTCCATTTAATCAAATATTGAATTTGATTACCCCTTCTTCTGCAATCAACAATGGCTTCAACCTCAAACTCCTCTTCACCGTCAATTATCACAGGTTCAGGGGGACCATTGTCCATTTCAGGAAAGGGGTTCGGTAATGCAGGTTCTAACAGAGACACGTGGAAAACAGGGTGGATTTTTGAAGGAACCAGGTAGTACCAGTTCATAAGAGACGTCATTGATTCTTCTTTTAATAGGAAAGGGACCCACAAATTTAGGTCCAAGTTTTCTTGAGGGACAGGTAAGTTTCAAATTGGTTGTGGCCAACCATACCTGATCACCAGGTTCCAATATCAGCTCTCCCTTTCTTTTCCTGTCAAAGAATTTCCTATTATTTTCTTGAGCTTTAGCAATGGTTTCCCGAAGTAACTCAGTGTTGGATGCAAAAAAGTTTACTGTATCCTGGACAGCAGGGACAGGGCATTCAGGTACAGTGGTGATCAGAAAGGAAGGGTGGTAACCATCATTTGCAAAAAATGGAGTCTGCTTGGTAGTCGAATGTTCAGATTTGTTGTATGCAAACTCCGCTAGTGGCAATAGCGTCACCCAATCATCCTGGGAAAAGGACGAGAAACAGCGTAGATACTGTTCCAGTATCTGATTGGTCCTTTCTGTTTGACCATTGGTCTGTGGGTGGTATGCTGAAGAAAATGACAGTTCAATATCCAATTTCTCACAAAGGGATTTCCAAAATCTAGAGGTGAACTGAACTCCACGGTCGGATACTATGTTGACAGGAACTCTATGCAGTCTCACAATCTCTTTGATGAACAACTTAGCTGTATCCATGACCGAGGGGGTGCCCTTCATGGGCAAAAAATGCACCATCTTGGATAGATAGTCTACCACCACGAAGATGGTAGTGTAACCTTCAGATGGCGGGAGTTCAACGATGAAGTCCATCGAAATCATTTTCCATGCTCTGTCAGGGGCTGGTAAGGGTTTGAGCAAGCCCCAAGACTTAGACCTGGGGGTCTTGTTCCAGATACATGTAACACAAGTTTCAATGTATTTTTTACAGTCCTTCTGTAGATCAGGCCACCAAAAGGTGCGTTGAAGCAACTCAGAGGTCTTATGGACTCCAAAATGACCTGTAAGGGAATGGCCGAGGCAGAGACCCAGGACAGGGACCCGCAATCTTTCAGGTATGAATATTTTGTCATTATGCCATAAGAATCCGTCCTTAACTTGTAATGACACTCCGGGAAGTGGGGAAATATCCTTAGAGGCCTGTCTGAGCTGTAGCAGTAAGTTCTCTTGCAGTAACAGGAAGTTTCCTGACGACAGAATTGTATCTGGGACTACAGATCTCTCAGCATCAGAAAACATACGGGACAATGCATCCGGTTTTGTGTTCTTTGATCCCGGCCTGTAAGTGACATGAAAGGAAAATCTAGAGAAAAAGAGAGCCCACCTGGCCTGGAGAGGTTTCAAGCGTTTAGCTGCTCGTAAATATTCTAGATTCTTGTGATCTGTGTACACTAGAATTGGATGGGCTGCCCCTTCTAAGAGGTATCTCCACTCTTCCAGGGCTGCCTTAATTGCCGAGAGCTCTCGATCAACGACATCATAATTCCTCTCTGCCAGTGATAACATGTGTGAGAAGAAGGCAACGGGGTGTAACAGAGCTTTGGCTCTTTGCCGCTGCGATAATACTGCTCCTACAGCCGACTCAGATGCATCCACTTCTAGGACGTAAGGCAGGCCAGGATCTGGGTGCCGAAGGACCGGTGCAGAGGTGAAGAAGGCTTTTAGAGTTTCAAATGCGGTCTGCGCCTCAGGATTCCACAGGAACCGGGTACCTTGTCTGGTTAACTGAGTGATGGGGGAGATGATTGCAGAGAAATTTTTGATAAACTTACTATAAAAGTTTGAGAACCCTACAAATCGTTGCACCCCTTTGTTATCAGAGGGGACCGGCCAGTGTAAAATGGCAGAAACCTTTTGAGGATCCATTTTAATACCCTCTGTGGAGAGGATCAGACCCAGGAATTGGATACTCTGACGATGGAACTCACTTCTCAGGTTTTGCATATAAGCCATGCTGTCTGAGGGCTAGGACACTTCTTACGTGTTCATGATGGTCTTCTATGGTGGAGGAAAATATCAAAATGTCATCAAGATAAACAATAACAAATAAGTCCAGAAAATCTCGGAAAATGTCATTAACAAAGTGCTGGAAGGTGGCTGGGGCGTTGCAAAGCCCAAAGGGCATCACTAGGTACTCATAGTGCCCGAAACGGGTGCAAAATGCTGTTTTCCACTCGTCACCTTCCCTGATTCGCACTAGATTATATGCCCCCCGTAAGTCCAACTTAGTAAAAATGGTGGCACAGCGGAGTCTCTGGAATAGTTCTGGCACTAATGGTAACGGGTAACGATTTTTGATCGTAATTTTATTTAGATCACGATAGTCCACACAGGGGCGGAGCGAGTGGTCCTTTTTTTCTCCAAAGAAAATCCCAGCTCCTGCCGGGGATGTGGAAGGGGGGATAAACCCCTTTCTCAGGCTATCATCAAGGTATTCCTTTAGTGCTGCAAGTTCAAGTTCAGTGAGGGGAAAAATCCGTCCGAAGGGTATTTCGGCTCCGGGAAGAAGCTCGATAGGGCAATCGTATGGTCTGTGAGGGGGAAGAGTCTCTGCTCCCTTCTTGCTTAGACATCTAAGAAATCGTGGTAGGTTGCAGGCACAGAGGAGCATGATTCGGTATCAAAGTCCATGCACAGTAATGAAGACAGGGGGTCTTGTGGTTGGAAGCAGCAGAATTGTTGACAGTAAGATGACTGGAATTTAATCTCCCCTGTTTTCCAATTAATGCAGGGATTGTGTGCCTGCAGCCATGGCATGCCCAGAATATGGGAAATAGAAGTGAGGTGATGACATCTAGGCGTAGTAGCTCCTGGTGGTTACCAGATATGGTAGCATGCAAGGGAAGAGTCTCTTGGATAGTCAGTCCCTGTGATCTGGCCTTAGCGGAACTTTTAGCTGAGTTGCAAATTTCAGGTCAATAAAACAGCTACAGGCTCCTGAATCAATAATGGCGGGTGCCTGGATAGCCCCTTCTGGAAGCTGTAATGAGATAATAACAGTCAGGTGAGATGAATTGTGGGGGCACAACCCTTGGTTAGTAGAGGAAAGGGTTAGGCACTTACGGCTCTTAGCTGGACAAGACCTCACATAGTCTCCTTCTTCTCCACAGTACAGGCACAAGTTATTCATTCGCTGGCGTTGACGTTCTTCTGGGGTGAGAGAAGGACAGATTATGCCAAGCTGCATTGGTTCAGAAGAGTCAGTAGTGGGAGGAGCGGATGCTGAGGGTGTCGGACCAGAAGGTCTGATGACTCGAGGCATCATCCATACAGGTCGGGATTGACCGGATGATCTTTCTGCAGGGCGTTCTCTTAGGCGTCTATCGATCTGGATCGCCAGGTGTATCAGGGCTTCCAGAGTATCTGGCACCCCTACACGGGCCAATTCGTCTTTCAGAGAGTCAGATAGTCCCATCCGAAATTGGTGGCGGAGGGCAGCATCATTCCAGTGAGTATCACCACTCCACCTTCTAAAGTCAGTTACATAGTCCTCTGCTGCTCTGCGGCCCTGCTGAAGGGTGTAGAGGGCTGCCTCAGCAGTAGTGGTTTTCTGGGGGTCCTCATATAACTGGGCCATAGCTCCAAAGAACAAGGTTAAACTGGATAAGTAGGGATCCTTTTGTTCAAGCAAACGGTGGGCCCAGGACTGGGGTTCGCCTTGTAGAAGGGAAATAACGAAGCCTACTTTAGTGGCTTTGAGTGAAAAGGTCCGGGGTTGCAGCGCAAAATAAAGTTCACAGGCATTATGGAAGGACCTGAACTTGCTGCGATCACCAGAGAATTTTTCCGGGTAGGTACACGAGGTTCTGGAGGCGAAACCATTACTGTAGGTGCAGCAGGAGATCCCCCCTGGGCGTTTGAAGAGGAGGCTGGCGGGGTAAGGGACTGGACCCGTTCTTCAAGTCGGTTGTAGCCTTCTTGTAAGTCTTTGACTGTTCGAGTCAGTGCCGCCAGGTGATGACATAGCTCGTCCATAGGGGAGGTTCCTCGGTCAGGCTCAGACATCTGGCTTCTCTGTACTATCACGTACCTGGAGATGAGCCTGACACTGTGAGGAAGGCCTCCCTTGCACCTCCGACTCGGGACCCCTGATAGTGCAGACAGGGGACACCTGAGTGTAGAGTAGCACGAGCGCCTGGAGACTTGCTTGAAGCGGACGATGGCTACGGGTGCAGGTTGCCAGAGAAGTCCGATGAGCAGGGTGTTGAGCAGGCAGCAGGTGCTGGAAGCGGGGGTTCCTGGGTAACAGGAGGAGCTTCCTATGCAGGATGGATGGATCTGGGAACGACAGAAGCGTGGTAAGACAAACCGGGTCAGGAACTAGGAACAAGATGCAGGTAAACAGGTAACAGGTATCCAAGGCTGAAGACAAAGCAGCACTAGAGCAGTGCAATGGCTGGGTTTAAATAGTCCCTTTGGAGCCAATGTCTAACGTACAATCGCGTACCCATGAACGTGCGTGCGCAGTGCACGTTCATGTACTCGCGAACGCGAACATGTCTTTGTACAGCAAACGTTCTCTTACACCTTGACTACTGTCAAGGGTCAGGTTTTGGCTTTGGCAATTTTCTTCCAAAGGCCGTTGGCCGCCCGTTACCTGGTGCGTGACTTTTTCCAGAGGGTGCGACATCTGTCACCAACTGGGGACCTTGATTTGGTGCAGTCGGTTCTTCAAGAACCTCCTTATGCAAGTATTCAAGGGTATCCCCTGCCTGCCTAATTACAGAAGGTGGCCTTCTTGGTTGCTGTCACTCTGTACGCAGGGTGTCGGCACTGGCGACATTGTCTTGTCATTCTCTCTGTATTTTGGTTCATGAAGACAAGTGGTAATTTGTCTAATTCCGTCCTTCCCTCCGAAGGTGGTTTCTAGTGTTCACTTGAACGAGGACATTGCATTACCATCTTGTGTCCTAAGTAGTGTTGAGCGAACACGGACTGTATTATTCGTGTTCGTACCGAATAATTGGATTTTTTTTACCCGAACACGGACACGGACACTTTACTGTATGTTCGGGTAAAAATCCGTGTTCGGTCGTTTTATTTCCGGGTTTTGCATGCTTTGGCGCTCTTTTCATGGCGGGCTTTCAACAGCCAATCAACAATCGTTTAACTGGTGTGCCTTAAGCCATCCCAGCCATGCCTGCAAATGTCTTAGTAGCTGTGATTGGCCGTCTGAAGCATGTGACCAAGTCTTTATAAGTTCGAGGCAGCCGCCGCAGCAGCGTCATTCTGCTGCTTAGCTAAGGGACAGAGCACACATCAATGTGCTGGCTGCTGATTAGGGAAAGATAGGCAGGAAAAAACCATTTGTGTCCGGATAGAATTGAGGGACAGGTCAGAGTGTTTAGGCAGGGCGAGTTGTAGGCATTTTAGGGATAGAGTCTGCTGAATTATAGGGTCAGTGTCTTCTACAAACTACAATCGATATTGCTGTGTGGGGGGTGGGGTGAATCTGCACTCAATCCTGATCTACGATCTCTTCTCAATCCTGTTAGGGACAGAGTCTGCTGAATTTTAGGGAAACTGTGTTCTACAAACTACAATCGATATTGCTGTGTGGTGTGGGATTGGAGATAGGCAGGTGTCAGTGATCCACATCCATTTTTCTGTGTGTGAGCTGCAGTGAACACAATCTTTTTGGGCTGCAGTGAACACAATCTTTTTGGGCTGCAGTGAACACAATCTTTTTGGGCTGCAGTGAACACAATCTTTTTGGGGTGCAGTGAACAAAATCTTTTTGGGGTGCAGTGAACACAATCCTTTTTGGTGTGCAGTGAACACAATCTTTGTGGGGTGCAGTGAACAAAATCCTTTGTGGGGTGCAGTGAACACAATCTTTTTGGGGTGCAGTGAACAAAATCCTTTTTGGGGTGCAGTGAACAACATCCTTTTTGGGGTGCAGTGAACACAATCTTTTTGGGGTGCAGTGAACAAAATCCTTTGTGGGGTGCAGTGAACACAATCTTTTTGGGGTGCAGTGAACACAATCTTTTTGGGGTGGAGTGAACAACATCCTTTTTGGGGTGCAGTGAACAAAATCCTTTTTGGGGTGCAGTGAACAAAATCATTTTTGGGGTGCAGTGAACACAATCTTTTTGGGGTGCAGTGAACACAATCTTTGTGGGGTGCAGTGAACACAATCTTTTTGGGGTGGAGTGAACAACATCCTTTTTGGGGTGCAGTGAACAACATCCTTTTTGGGGTGCAGTGAACACAATCTTTTTGGGGTGCAGTGAACACAATCTTTGTGGGGTACAGTGAACAGAATCTTTGTGGGGTGCAGTGAACACAATCTTTGGGGGGTACAGTGAACACAATCTTTTTGGGGTGCAGTGAACACAATCTTTTTGGGGTGGAGTGAACACAATCTTTTTGGGGTGCAGTGAACACAATCTTTGTGGGGTGCAGTGAACACAATCTTTTTGGGGTGGAGTGAACAAAATCATTTTTGGGGTGCAGTGAACAACATCCTTTTTGGGGTGCAGTGATCAAAATCCTTTTTGGGGTGCAGTGAACACAATCTTTTTGGGGTGCAGTGAACAAAATCCTTTGTGGGGTGCAGTGAACAGAATCTTTGTGGGGTGCAGTGAACACAATCTTTGGGGGGGTACAGTGAACACAATCTTTTTGGGGTGCAGTGAACACAATCTTTGTGGGGTACAGTGAACAGAATCTTTGTGGGGTGCAGTGAACACAATCTTTGGGGGGTACAGTGAACACAATCTTTTTGGGGTGCAGTGAACACAATCTTTGGGGGGTACAGTGAACACAATCTTTTTGGGGTGCAGTGAACACAATCTTTGTGGGGTGCAGTGAACACAATCTTTGGGGGGGTACAGTGAACACAATCTTTTTGGGGTGCAGTGAACAACATCCTTTTAGGGTGCAGTGAACACAATCTTTGTGGGGTGCAGTGAACAACATCCTTTTAGGGTGCAGTGAACACAATCTTTGTGGGGTACAGTGAACAGAATCTTTGTGGGGTGCAGTGAACACAATCTTTGGGGGGTACAGTGAACACAATCTTTGTGAGGTGCAGTGAACACAATCTTTGTGGGGTGCAGTGAACACAATCATTGTGGGGTGCAGTGAACTCAATCTTTGTGGGGTACAGTGAACACAATCTCATACTTCTGAAGATTTGAGGGTGCTGCCTGTTCCATACTCCCCCTACTCCTCATCTAGCCTTTTAGGGGTACAAACAATAGTAATTGGGGCCTAGTGTGGTTGTGTACGTGTGATATACATACACTTTTTTTGGATCATATTTTCTATTCCGCTATTTAATCAAAAACCTTTGGGGATCAGTTAAATTGGGGGATAGTCTGTGTTGGTACGTGTGAGAGAGATCCACCTTTCCAAGTTGTTGGGGTTCATCTCATACTTCTGAAGGTTTGAGGGTGCTGCCTGTTCCATACCCCCCCTACTCCTCATCTAGCCTTTTAGGGGTACAAACAATAGTAATTGGGGCCCAGTGTGGTTGTGTACGTGTGATATACATACACTTTTTTTGGATCATATTTTCTATTCCGCTATTTAATCAAAAACCTTTGGGGATCAGTTAAATTGGGGGATAGTCTGTGTTGGTACGTGTGAGAGAGATCCACCTTTCCAAGTTGTTGGGGTTCATCTCATACTTCTGAAGGTTTGAGGGTGCTGCCTGTTCCATACCCCCCCTACTCCTCATCTAGCCTTTTAGGGGTACAAACAATAGTAATTGGGGCCTAGTGTGGTTGTGTACGTGTGATATACATACACTTTTTTTGGATCATATTTTCTATTCCGCTATTTAATCAAAAACCTTTGGGGATCAGTTAAATTGGGGGATAGTCTGTGTTGGTACGTGTGAGAGAGATCCACCTTTCCAAGTTGTTGGGGTTCATCTCATACTTCTGAAGGTTTGAGGGTGCTGCCTGTTCCATACTCCCCCTACTCCTAGCCTTTTAGGGGTACAAACAATAGTAATTGGGGCCTAGTGTGGTTGTGTACGTGTGATATACATACACTTTTTTTGGATCATATTTTCTATTCCGCTATTTAATCAAAAACCTTTGGGGATCAGTTAAATTGGGGGATAGTCTGTGTTGGTACGTGTGAGAGAGATCCACCTTTCCAAGTTGTTGGGGTTCATCTCATACTTCTGAAGGTTTGAGGGTGCTGCCTGTTCCATACTCCCCCTACTCCTCATCTAGCCTTTTAGGGGTACAAACAATAGTAATTGGGGCCCAGTGTGGTTGTGTACGTGTGATATACATACACTTTTTTTGGATCATATTTTCTATTCCGCTATTTAATCAAAAACCTTTGGGGATCAGTTAAATTGGGGGATAGTCTGTGTTGGTACGTGTGAGAGAGATCCACCTTTCCAAGTTGTTGGGGTTCATCTCATACTTCTGATGGTTTGAGGGTGCTGCCTGTTCCATACCCCCCCTACTCCTCATCTAGCCTTTTAGGGGTACAAACAATAGTAATTGGGGCCTAGTGTGGTTGTGTACGTGTGATATACATACACTTTTTTTGGATCATATTTTCTATTCCGCTATTTAATCAAAAACCTTTGGGGATCAGTTAAATTGGGGGATAGTCTGTGTTGGTACGTGTGAGAGAGATCCACCTTTCCAAGTTGTTGGGGTTCATCTCATACTTCTGAAGGTTTGAGGGTGCTGCCTGTTCCATACTCCCCCTACTCCTCATCTAGCCTTTTAGGGGTACAAACAATAGTAATTGGGGCCCAGTGTGGTTGTGTACGTGTGATATACATACACTTTTTTTGGATCATATTTTCTATTCCGCTATTTAATCAAAAACCTTTGGGGATCAGTTAAATTGGGGGATAGTCTGTGTTGGTACGTGTGAGAGAGATCCACCTTTCCAAGTTGTTGGGGTTCATCTCATACTTCTGAAGGTTTGAGGGTGCTGCCTGTTCCATACTCCCCCTACTCCTCATCTAGCCTTTTAGGGGTACAAACAATAGTAATTGGGGCCCAGTGTGGTTGTGTACGTGTGATATACATACACTTTTTTTGGATCATATTTTCTATTCCGCTATTTAATCAAAAACCTTTGGGGATCAGTTAAATTGGGGGATAGTCTGTGTTGGTACGTGTGAGAGAGATCCACCTTTCCAAGTTGTTGGGGTTCATCTCATACTTCTGAAGGTTTGAGGGTGCTGCCTGTTCCATACCCCCCCTACTCCTCATCTAGCCTTTTAGGGGTACAAACAATAGTAATTGGGGCCTAGTGTGGTTGTGTACGTGTGATATACATACACTTTTTTTGGATCATATTTTCTATTCCGCTATTTAATCAAAAACCTTTGGGGATCAGTTAAATTGGGGGATAGTCTGTGTTGGTACGTGTGAGAGAGATCCACCTTTCCAAGTTGTTGGGGTTCATCTCATACTTCTGAAGGTTTGAGGGTGCTGCCTGTTCCATACCCCCCCTACTCCTCATCTAGCCTTTTAGGGGTACAAACAATAGTAATTGGGGCCTAGTGTGGTTGTGTACGTGTGATATACATACACTTTTTTTGGATCATATTTTCTATTCCGCTATTTAATCAAAAACCTTTGGGGATCAGTTAAATTGGGGGATAGTCTGTGTTGGTACGTGTGAGAGAGATCCACCTTTCCAAGTTTTTGGGGTTCATCTCATACTTCTGAAGATTTGAGGGTGCTGCCTGTTCCATACCCCCCCTACTCCTCATCTAGCCTTTTAGGGGTACAAACAATAGTAATTGGGGCCTAGTGTGGTTGTGTACGTGTGATATACATACACTTTTTTTGGATCATATTTTCTATTCCGCTATTTAATCAAAAACCTTTGGGGATCAGTTAAATTGGGGGATAGTCTGTGTTGGTACGTGTGAGAGAGATCCACCTTTCCAAGTTGTTGGGGTTCATCTCATACTTCTGAAGGTTTGAGGGTGCTGCCTGTTCCATACTCCCCCTACTCCTAGCCTTTTAGGGGTACAAACAATAGTAATTGGGGCCTAGTGTGGTTGTGTACGTGTGATATACATACACTTTTTTTGGATCATATTTTCTATTCCGCTATTTAATCAAAAACCTTTGGGGATCAGTTAAATTGGGGGATAGTCTGTGTTGGTACGTGTGAGAGAGATCCACCTTTCCAAGTTGTTGGGGTTCATCTCATACTTCTGAAGGTTTGAGGGTGCTGCCTGTTCCATACCCCCCCTACTCCTCATCTAGCCTTTTAGGGGTACAAACAATAGTAATTGGGGCCTAGTGTGGTTGTGTACGTGTGATATACATACACTTTTTTTGGATCATATTTTCTATTCCGCTATTTAATCAAAAACCTTTGGGGATCAGTTAAATTGGGGGATAGTCTGTGTTGGTACGTGTGAGAGAGATCCACCTTTCCAAGTTGTTGGGGTTCATCTCATACTTCTGAAGGTTTGAGGGTGCTGCCTGTTCCATACTCCCCCTACTCCTCATCTAGCCTTTTAGGGGTACAAACAATAGTAATTGGGGCCCAGTGTGGTTGTGTACGTGTGATATACATACACTTTTTTTGGATCATATTTTCTATTCCGCTATTTAATTTAACTGGGCCTCCATGCGAGACCTGTGTGCCTTGTTGCGCTGTTTTGAGTACTCCACCAACATGGCCAGTGGCAATGACGCCGTTCTCAGCTTAACTATCCCACTTCTATGCCTCCTTGAAAAAACAATTCGGGCGATGATGGAAGAGGATGTGGCACAGGATGAGGAGGAGGAGGAGGATGAAGAGGTAACATTTCCAAGGCTTTCAGGGCAGTCATTCGCAAGGGGCTCCGAGGGTGGGTTCCTGCACACGCAAACGCCAGGGACGCAATTGTCCAGCAGGGGCACAGTTCTGGAGGATGAGGAGGATGAGGAGGAGGAGGAGCTGGAGGAGGAGATGGAACCATGTTCACAGCAGGGTGGCACCCAGGCCAGCTCATGGCCATCACTGGTGCGTGGCTGGGGGGATACAGAGGACACGGACGATACACCTCCCACAGAGGACAGCCTTTCGTTGCCTCTGGGCAGCCTGGCACACATGAGCGATTACATGCTGCAGTGTCTCCACAACGACCGCCGAGTTGCCCACATTCTAACTTGTGCTGATTACTGGGTGGCCACGCTGCTGGATCCCCGTTACAAGGACAACGTACCGTCCTTAATTCACTCACTGGAGCGCGATCGCAAGATGCGCGAGTACAAGCGCACGCTGGTAGACGCCATGCTGCTGGCATTCCCATCTGACAGCGGGGCCACAGTGGAAGCACAAGGCAGAGGAGGAGGAGGAGGAGGTCGCCAACGCAACCAGGGCACCGCCAGCACCTCAGAAGGCAGGGTTAGCATGGCCGAAATGTGGAAAAGCTTTGTCAGCACGCCACAACAAACAGCAGCACCAGCAGCTCAGATGGAACGTCTTAGCAGGAGGCAGCATTTTACCAACATGGTGGAGCAGTATGTGTGCACACGCCTACATGTAGTGAATGACGGGTCTGCCCCCTTCAACTTCTGGGTCTCCAAATTGGGCACATGGCCTGAGCTTGCCCTTTACGCCTTGGAGGTGCTGGCGTGCCCTGCAGCCAGTGTATTATCTGAACGGGTATTTAGCACGGCTGGGGGCGTTATAACAGACAAGCGCAGCCGCCTGTCCAGAGACAATGTGGACAAGCTCACGTTCATTAAAATGAACCAGGCATGGATCCCACGGGACTTTTCCGTACCTTATGCAGAATAGCAATGGATACCGACCTTACCCACCCATTGTTCCATTTTTGCTCTTTCTCACTCTTTTGGGGTGTACCCTCATTTAAAATTTTTGAAAAGAAGCAGTGTTGGCTACCTCGTCCTCCTCCTCAGGGCCAGATTAATGTAGGGGCTATTGGAGCTGCAGCTCCAGGCCCCTACCTTTTATATAGGCCCCGGGTTGGCCATATTCACTGTTACCGCTCTTCTGTCACTTGTAAACACAGAAGTCTGGCTTCTATGCTCGCTTCCCCAGGCAGCACCCTCAGAACCTCCCCACACAGCGTGAAGGCCGGACAAGGAGGGACAGTTGCCGATGCATGGATGTGTTTATGGGCTTCAGAGACAGCATCCCATGTTGAATTAGGCATGCATGGCTGCACCCTTCCTCCTCTGGGTGCATGGCAAGGCACGGCCCTTAAGGCCCTTCAAAATCCTCAGCACCAAGCCCATGATGCTGTTAATCCGGCCCTGGTCCTCCTCCACCGCCGCTTCCACCTACACCGCCCATAGGTGTGCGCAGCCTATTGCATTAAGGTGTGCACCCCAAAGTTGAAATACACATGCATGTGTTTGCCAGCAGGGAGAGTAATGTATCGGGGCCATGTACCTGTAGGCAAGGAGAAATAGAGCAGAGCAGGTCCCAGGGAGATCTTTCCCATCTCCTCACTGGCAATGCTATGTGCCCTAGGTGATTAGGGTGTGCCCAGGCACACCCAGCACACCCTGTGCGCACGCCTATGTCACCGCCACATCCACCACCACCTCAACCTCCCTCCTACTCCATATGGGCCTCGTCCTTCAGAGATGAAGAAGAACATTGTTTTATTTTTCTGTTTTTTTTTGTTGTTTTAAGTTATTTCCCTATCCACATTTGTTTGCAGAGCACTTGCCATGCTCTTAATTACGTTTTGCTGCCATTTGCAGCACTCTAGCCCTTTCCTTTGGTGTTTTAGAGCCATTTTAGTGCCTTAAAGTTCGGGTCCCCATTGACTTCAATGGGGTTCGGTGTCCGGGAAAAGTTCGGTAAAAGTCCGGGACACGGACCCGGACTTTTTTTTAAAGTTCGGCCGAACCCGTCGAACACGGACATCTAGGTGTCCGCTCAACCCTAGTCCTAAGCCATCACATCCTAAGGAATGTGCATTGCATACGCTGGATAGAGTTTGGGCACTCAAGGTGTACTGGGTGACTACAGAGTCTTTTTCTTAAGTCAGGTTCGCTCTCTGTACTTACGGATGGCCCATGAACAGGACTGCCTGCGTCTGCTGCGACTATTTCCAGATAGATCGGATAGACGGTGGTGCAGGCTTATTCGATTAGGGGTCAGGTCCTACTTTTCCCTTGTTCGGCACGTTCTACTAGGGCGCCTAGTGCTTCCTGGGCTTGTCACCTTGCAGATGTCTGTGCTCCAGGTTGCAAGACGGCTACCTGGTAGTCTATTCACACCTTTACCAAATTTTATAAGGTGGATGTGCTGGCACCTGCAGATGCTTCTTGTGGGCACAAAGTTTTGCTGGCTGTTGTCTGGAGGGCTTTTGGCCTTCTTTGAGGGTGTTTACTGTTTCAGGTGGACCTCATCTTTTGTTCTGCTGAGTCCTATGTTGCCTGGTTGGCTATGTTTAGCCTTGGGGACTTGTTCTTTTCTGCTGTTCCCACCCCTCATTTTATGGCACTGCTTTGGGACGTCCCTACTGATATGGATCAGAGAACTGCGTCCATCAATGAACGATAGAGAAAACTTGATTTTTGACTTACCGTAAAATCCTTTTCTCTTAACCACTTCCCTACCTGCGTATAGACAAATGACGCTGGCAGGGTGGCTTTCTAGATCCGGGCAGCCATCATATGATGTCCGCCCCCTCTCGCCGCTACTGCGCCCCCCCGGGGGTGATCGGGGGTGAGGCTCATCCCTCGGACTGAGCCCAACCCCGATCAAGGTAAACAGCCAATGAATTTGGCTGTTTACCACGTGATCGGCTGTGTCAATCACAGCCGATCACATGAGCGGCTCCAGCGCGAGCCGCTCGTTCTCTCTTCAATGCGCGCTCATCGGGGACGAGGCTCGTCCCTCGGACAGAACCCATCCCCGATCTAGGTAAAGAACCAATGAAATTGGCTTTTTACCACGTGACCGGCTGTCAATCACAGCCGGTCACAGAATGTCAACAGAGAACACGGTAACTAGCTGTCACCGTGTTCTCCTCCTCACACACTGATCCTGTGTGAGGAGGAGATTGTGGTAACAGATAGTTACCAATTACAGTGCACCTCAAAACACACTGATTGCCCCCCCCCCCCAATAAAGAGCACCTGTCACTAACCCATCAAAGTACCTGTCACTAGCCCATCAAAGTACCTGTCACTAGCCCATCAAAGTACAGAGTACCTGTCACCAGCCCATCAGAGTACCCGAGTACCTGTCACCAGCCCATCAGGTACTCTGATGACAGGTACTCGGGTACTCTGATGGGCTAGTGACAGGTATTCGGGTACTCTGATGACAGGTACTTGGGTACTCTGATGACGGGTACTCGGGTACTCTGATGACAGGTACTTGGGTACTCTAATGACAGGTACTTGGGTACTCTGATGGGCCGGTGACAAGTATTCGGGTACTCTGATGACAGGTACTTGGGTACTCTGGTGCAAAATATACTAGTATATTTCCACGCGCCACTGGAAAAAGGTGAGTGAGATAAAGTGCAATCTAATGTTAATAAATAATATTCATAAATGTTTTTAAACAAATAAATAAGTGTAATAGCAGCTGCTGTATATAATAGTGAGGTCGTTTGTGAGTGATTGGTCTGGGCGACCAAATACAGCGCTTGCTCAGTGTTGAATCTAAAAAAACTCTCAAGTGATTATAAAGTGCAATAGTGTTAAATACAATTCCACAAGTAATGTTAATAAATAAATAAATATAAAAAAATATATATAAATGTTGATCAAAATTCCTGTGAATAAAAACTTGCAAATATCTTGAAAAATAAATCGTGATTGGTGATAATAAATAGAATATAAATAATATTTAGTGTCCTTTTCTTGTCCAAAGTTCATACAAAATGCTCGTGTTCAAACTTGATATATAAAATCTCAGCTGCTCCTTGTCATAAATGAGTAATAGGGTCGGGTCACTTACCAGATGGTGTAGGTACTGTATGCCGTACGGCACCAGAACCAATCAGGCTTAGTAAGCCCCCTGGGCTCAGCGGATCTCCTCAGGATGTAATCCCATGGGATGGCAACAGTCCCTCAGGCTTCCATAGTAAACGATCCGGTTCAATATGTAGGAGAAAAAAAGAGTGCTCCAGATAGTGTAGTATTTTAGAATAAAGGTACTTTATTTACCCTAATAGGGTTTTCAGGCAATAAAATTGTTCCAGGCGTATAACATTGGTGGTCAGCGGTGCGGTGCGGGCTGCACGTCCTCTGGGAGCTAGCTTCCAACTTCCAGCTCGGGTACTCTGATGACAGGTACTTAGGTACTCTGATGGGCTGGTGACAGGTATTCGGATACTCTGATAAAAGGTACTTGGGTACTCTGATGATGGGTACTCTGATGACAGGTACTTGGGTACTCTGATGACAGGTACTTGGGTACTCTGATGATGGGTACTCTGATGACAGGTACTCGGGTACTCTGATGACAGGTACTCAGGTACTCTGATGTACTGGTGACAGGTATTTGGGTACTCTGATGACAGGTACTCGGGTACTCTGATGATGGGTACTCGGGTACTCTGATGATGGATACTCGGGTACTCTGATGACAGGTACTCGGGTACTTTGAGTACCTGTCACCGGAGTACCCGAGTACCCGTCATCGGAGTACCCGTAATCGGAGTACCCGAGTACCTGTCACCTACCCATCAGAGTACCCGAGTACCTGTCACCTACCCATCAGAGTACCCGAGTACCTTCCACCTGCTCATCAGAGTACCTGACGCCTGAAGTACTCGAGTACTTGCCGCCTGCTCATCAGTACCCATCACTACTCATCAGTACTCATCAGTACCCATCAGTACCTATCACCTATCAGTATCAGTACTGATCAACCTAAATAGCGGTGTTATGGCAGCAGATAGCTGCCATAACCCTGGTATTTTTTTAAACGGTGGGCGATTGGCTTTCCAATAAGGGAGGTCCAAGCGGCGGATTCGCCGCAGGATCACCCTTCTGGGATGGCGGAAGAGGTGACCCCCCCCCCCTCCCGCCGCGTTCCGGTCCTTTTCCCAGCTAACCGGACCCGCCGGCAGCGGGAAAAACGATCCGGTCCCGGATCTTTACAGACATGATGTCGAGTGAGGGCCGTAGCTACAGCAAACGATGTTGCCTAGCAACCGGTTTAAAGGTCCTTTTTTTTTTTTCATTTTATTTTATTTATTTATTTATTTTTTTTTCTATCTTTTAGTGTACTTGTGAGATCTGAGGACTTTTTGACCCCAGATCTCACAAAAAAGAGGTCCTGTCGTGCTTATTTCTGTTACAAGGAATGTTTACATTCCTTGTAATAGAAATAAGAATGATCAATTTTTTTTTTTTTAAACGGTGTAAAAATAAAAAATAATAAATAAAATAAATAGTAAAAAAAAAAATTAAAGCGCCCTGTCCCCGTTAGCTCGCGCACAGAAGCGACCGCATACGGAAACCCCGCCCACATATGTAAACGGTGTTAAAACCACACATGTAAGGTATCACCGCGATCGTTAGAGCAAGAGCAATAACTTGGGCCCCAGAACTCGTCTGTAACTCCAAGATGGCAACCTGTAGACATGTTTAAAGTGTCTCCTATGGGGATTTTTAAGTACCAAGGTTTGTCGCCATTCCGTGAGCGTGCACAATTTTGAAGCATGACATATTGGGTATCTATTTACTCGGCATAAAATTATCTTTCACATTATGGAAAAAATTGGGCTAACTTTACTGGTTTCTTATTTTTTTATTCAAAAAAGTGGATTTTTTCCAAAAAAATTGCGTTTGGAAGACCGCTGCGCAAATACAGTGTGATAAAAAATATTGCAATAATCTCCATTTTATTCTCTAGGGTCTCTGCTAAAAAAAATATATAATGTTTGGGGGTTCTAAGTAGTTTTCTCTGATTTTAGCTTGTAAACACCAAATGTCAAAAAAAAAGCCTAGGCAAGTGGCTAGGATGCATGATGGTGCTCCTTGGATGTTGGGCCCCTCTATATGGCTAGGCTGTGAAAAAGTCTCACACATGTAGTATTGCCATACTCAGGAGGAGTGGCAGAATGTATTTTGGGGTGTCATTTTTGCTGTGTACATGCTATGTGTTAGGAATATCCTATAAATTGACAATGTTGTGTAAAAAAAAAGTTTTCATTTTTTTCCCACATTTTCCAAACACTTGTGGAAAGAAATGACATGTTCAAACGACCCATTATGCCTCATAGAATATACATTGGAGTGTTTGCTTTCCAAAATGGGGTAATTTTGTGGACTTTTCCATTGTATTGGTGCTCTAGGGCCTTCAAAAGTGTGATAGGTAGTAAGAATGTTTTTATGTGTATTTATGCTTCTAGAACGCCTGAAGGTGCTATTTGGATGTGGAGTCTCTTTTCGTGGCCAGGCTGTGTAAAAGTCTCACATATGTGGTATCACCATACTCAGAAGGAGTAGCAGAATGTATTTTGGGGTGTCATTTTTGCTGTGTACATGCTATGTGTTAGAAATAGCTTATAAATTGACAACTTTGTGGGGAAAAAAAAATTCTTAATTTTCCCAAGAATTATGGGAAAAAATTATAACTTCAAAAAACTCACCATGCCTCTTACTAAATACCTTGGACTGTCTACTTTACAAAAAGGGGTCATTTGGGGGGTATTTGTACTGTCCTGACATTTCAGGGCCTCAAGAAAGGAGATAGGCCGTCATTACATCTGGTGTGATCAATTTTCAGTAATTGGTACCATAGCTTCTAGACTCAATAACTTTCACACAGACTAAATAATATACACTTATTTGGGTTAATTTTACCAGAGATATGTAGCAGTATAAATTTTGGCCCAAATGTATGAAAAAAAAAATTTTTTGCAAAATTTTATAATAGAAACTAAAAAAAAAGTGTTTTTTTTTTTCCAAAATGTTTGCTCTTTTTTTGCTTATATCAAGAAAAAAAAAAAAACCCAGTTCTGATCAAATACCACCAAAAGAAAGTTCTATTTGTGTGAAAAAAATGATAAAAGTGTTGTTGGTTACAGTGTAGCATGACTGAGCAATTGTCATTCAAAGTGTGAGAGTGCTGAAAGCTGAAAATTGTTCTGGGCAGGAAGGGGGTCTAACTGCTCTGTATGGAAGTGGTTAAGTTAATTGACGGACGCAGTACCTGCCCCTCTATTTTGAGTTGGGTTCTTGTTACTTTCTAACACTGCTTTGATACAAAACTGACATCCTATGCAGGAAGAGAGAGGGTGTACCCTCCGGGACTGCCCAAAGGCGTAGCTAGAACTTTTTTTCTGCCTAGTGTCCTACTCCTGTGGTGGGCAGTATAACCCTACTGATATGGATCAGAGAACTGCGTCCGTCAATGAACTTAAGAGAAAAGGATTTTATGTGTAGCAGGTTTTCCAGGCATTGGGCCTGATATGGGTCTGCCATTGTTACCGTTTACCTCTCCAGCCCATGTGAGCTGCGACCCTGGGTGTGAGAACTGACACATTGACAACTCCAGCATCTTTGTTTTGTGGTTTTTATTGTATTTTTAGGGGATGGGAGAAGGGAATGAGTGGGATACTCCTTTGGCTCGACTATGTACAATTCTGGGACTTCTATAGCAAAAATGCCCCTTAGCGCTGCCTTGACGCCAGCCAACGCTTACTGACGCTTTGAACACTCTTTAAATCTGAAAGCTGTGCTGGAACTCCGACTTAAGTCCAGAAGATCCAGGACTGTAGAATACTGAACTTCTGACACTGCTTGCACTGAAAAGTCACTGACTACCACCCCCTGGCCTTGCACTGGCTTGAGGTAGCTTGTTATGAATTCCTGTATGGCTGCAACTCTCAACTGATGCACTCTCACTGTGCACTAACTCTTCAGGGCCCAAACTGCAGGCGCCCCCTCTAACACTTCAGGATCCTCTGACCAGGTACCCCCTTTACAGCTAGCTGATACTTGGATCCTACTAGAACCTTCTCCAGAGTGGTCCCCACTCACACTAGGCAGACCCCCAGGGGCTTTCCTGGGACTGGACCCCTCTCGCTCTCCGCTCTCAGAAAAATTTTTTGTATCCACATTACCCACATTATTATTTACTACTGACATCTAGATGTTTTAATGGGTTCACATGCATCACTTGCAATTAGGAAAATGGTTTACCTCTTCATTTGTACCACCTGTTATCAATTGATAATTGAATTCTTGTGTGTGTATATATTGAGATGTTATACCCATTTTTCTTTGTAATGATTAAGCACACTTTGTAGTGTGTAAAACGCGTCTACCTTGCCACTATTTGCCACACTGGGATGTCCAGTCAATAAATCTGGATTTTGACCTCATCTGGAGTGCAGCCGTTCCTTTTTTCTTTACTGTAAGTGACAGGCTTGTGCATATTTTTGTAGATCTGGGACACCCAAACCACATTTTAGTTTTGGTTTTGTGAGCTGGGTAAGATTGATTCTGGGTGGCTTGTGTGCCCATATGAAGGTTCTGCATTGAGAACGGAGTTGTTTGAAAAAGGATTGTGGAAGATGGATTGGTATAGTTTGGAAGAAATATAATAGTCTAGGAAGGACATTTATTTTAATGATTGCTGCTCTTCCAAACCAGGAAAAGTTTGCTTTGTGCCGTGATTTCAAGTCTTGGTCAATCTTTTTAATTAGGGGAACATAATTCTTCTCAAAAAGGGTGTTCAGTTTTTTAGGGAGTTGACGTTTTTTTCACAAAGTTTGACTTGGTGCTCGGAAAGAGTGATGTTTAGTAATTTATTTTGAGGTGAGACAAATTGTTGTAGTTTTTGAGGGTGAGTAGGAGATTGGGGATGGGAATGTGGGGATTAGATTGGAACAGTAGGATGTCGTCTGCGAAAGCCGCAATTTTGAATTGCTTGTGATCAATCTGTATCCCTGTATGTTGTCATTGGTGCGAAAAGAGCGTAGAAGGGGTTCTAGCAGCAATATAAAAAGAAGAGGGGAAAGGGGGCATCCCTGTCTCGTACCATTTGAGATGGAAAAGGCGTTTGACAGGAGGCCATTGACCCAGACTCTAGCTGATGGGTTACGGTATAATGCCATTTTGAGTGTCAGGAGTCTGGGTCCCAGTCCTAGGTTAGTCAGCACCGCTTCCAGGTATTCCCAGGGTGTTATCCCTAGCTTCTCTTCCTGGAATAAAACCAACATGGTCTGGGGATAAGAGAGAGGGAATAAATGGGAGTAGTCTATTGGCCAAAATTTTTGCATACATTTTTAGGTCTACATTTAGTAGGGAGATGGGTCTGAAGTTAGCAGGTTGGCTGTTGTCTTTGCCGGGTTTGGGAATGACAGAGATGTGGGCTTCTAGAAGTGATAGACTTTTATGGTTAGAAGAGGAAAGAGAATTAAATGCTTTTAGAAATGGGTGTACTAGAAGATTTGCAAAAGTTTTGTAGTATACAAGTGCAAATCCGTAGAGGCCTGGGCTTTTACCTACTTTCATTTGTTTGATAACTAGGTGGAACTCTTCAGCTGTAAGGGGTCCGTCTGTCTCTCGACTGGTGGGATGTCAGTGGATCAAGGCCATATTTTTGGAGAAAGGTCTTGATTGCCTGTTGTCGGTCAATGGGCGGGTTAGATTCATTGACTTCATCTTTCAGGTTGTATAATTTGGAGTAGTAATTGGCGAATTCGTTAGCTATTTCACTGTTTGCAGTGAGTTTGTTTTCTTGAGATGAGGTTAGGGAGTGGACCGTAATGTTTCCCTTTTTGGATGCCAGAGCTCTGGCTAGGTATTTGCAGGTCTTATTGCCAAACTCATAGAATAATTTCTGAGAGAGTGTAAAGTGTTTCCATAACGAAACGCTATGACGCGTTTCGTCATCAAAGACTTCCACTGAGGGCGTGACAGCCTCAGTGGAAGTCTTTGATGACAAAACGCGTCATAGCGTGAGTGCACGGTCGCCTACCAACTAAAGACGCCACGCCGCACTGTCCGATCCGGTCCCGCTTGGCGCCAAAGCGGTCGGTTTGAATGCTGACAGAGGTGGATGAATGCTCTTATGCTTGTATGCATTCGCTTGTGCCTTACAACATGTTTTGTTTGTGAGTATATTGCTGTGGGGAACGGGTGTTTTGTGCTTCAATAAATATTTGGCAGAATTACGCTATGTGTCCCCTTATGCTTACATTCACATGTCAAATTGAGCGATAAGGATAAAGCTTCATATTAAAGAGCCAGACGGTTGGTGCAAATGGTCTTGGTGGAGGAGCCAGCGTTGACATTTTAAGGTCTGTTTTTATCTGAGATTTGGTGAGTTTCCAATCTGACGGGTGATCACGGCTTGCTGGTGGTGGTACACAGACATTTTTACTAGCCGCACACTCTTCCATGTTACTAGTTGCACGGGTACTTGGGACTGTACTTTGGCCGAAAGCTTATATATACATCAGCAAGAGTTTTTAACCACTGACAGACATTTTATAGTTTTACATTATTTATTGTTCGTTGATTAACCATTCTCAGCCATGATGTTTTAGACAAATTCTCATTATTTATGATATTTATTCTGTAGCGCTGCTAGTGTCGCAAATTAGTTTATGCAATCTATATTTGTTGCACCCTCCTTTGGATTTCTCTTTTTTATAGCAGCAGCTTTTACCTTTATGGTTTTATGTATTTATTGCTTGTTCTTATAAGTGGTTTTTAGCGCTGGGTGAGTAAGCGGTTTTACACATATTAGTGTTTGGATTTCTTGCTCCTTTATATAGATATTTTAATAGGTAAATTTTTGGAGATCAGGATGGATACTCCCTTAGTTTTTGCAAGAGGATTGGTGGAGTGGTACATAGTGGAGAAGTAAATTGATTGAAATTTGGGAATATTGTCAGATCAAAAATGAGTTTCCTGTAATAGGGCTACATCTGCCTTTACTTTCTTCAGATAATGCTACACTTGAGATCTTTTCTCTGGTAAGTTTAGACCCTTAGTATTCAGAGAGACCAGTTTAAGTGTAGCGGGTTTCGTTATGTTGTCTTTTCTCGAGCAGGGAAGTATATGCACATTGCGAGATTGAGCCATCTCAGTACCTGTAAACATGGGTCTATATAAAGATTGAGTGCAAATTTTGTGTGCGAGAGAATGGGGAGGAGAGTAGGTATGTAGTTTAGTTTACTTAGGAGGTAGTGAGGTTAAAAGGGGTGGGATGTGAGGAATGAATAGGAAGGTGTTAGGGTGGGAATGAGTAACCAACTAGACCAGCTAAAACACCAAAATCTTGTCAGCACTTGTAGTTCAAGAGAACCTGAACTGAATGGGTGTGTGGAAGGATTAGGAGAATGATAGCAAGTCAAAATTTAGATAAGGGTCAGGAAAAGTCTTGCATTGCACACACAGCTTCTCCTTAACTTAGAATTTGATTGGCATTATAAATTGGGATCCAGGGATTCTTAGAATTCCAATAGAAGGTTTGTTGCAGGGATAGTTTATCTAGCATAAGGATTTGAATATATACAATAATAAGTATATTTTACAATTACAGCAGAGATGGAATGTTACCTTATGGTGATGCTCATTATGAAAATACTTAACATCTATGTATAACCAAGATTACGATTAACCGTGCGGTGGTATAGACCTTGTTTGGAACTTCTTTATGAGAATAACACTAGGTGCTCCATCTAGGTATTACACTAATTCAGGTGTTTGTTGCTGGTGATGCAATGATAGTAACCTAAACCAGTATAATCTGTAGAAACATATTATGCGTATAAAGGACAAAAAAGTAGATCTTATCTTCTTAAACAACGGTGTTTAAACCAGAACATGTGTAGACTGAGAACAAGTATAAATTGAACAATCATACCTTTTAGTGAGAGCTTCTAAGTCTGAAAGTTGAAGTATGAGAATACTTATGGGCTGAGATTAGATAATACAACAGCGCCATCTAGGGGATCAAAACTAAAGCATCTAAGATAAAAAAAAAACAGTAATAAGAATACTATACCTTTTAGTGAGAGCTTCTCAGTCTGAAAGTTGAAGTATGAGAATACTTATGGGCTGAGATTAGATAATGCAACATCGCCATCTAGGGGATCAAAACTAAAGCATCTAAGATAAAAAAAAAACAGTAATAAGAATACTATACCTTTTAGTGAGAGCTTCTCAATCTAAAAGTTGAAGTATGAGAATACTTATGGGCTGAGATTAGATAGTGCAACAGCGCCATCTAAGGGATCAAAACTAAAGCATCTAAGATAAAAGTCAGGACCTCTGTTGGTAAGGCAGTACATTCCAATCTGGTATGGGGACATGAGGAATATTCAGTGTGTCACAGAAAGCAGTTATGTCTTCTGGAAATAGTAGCTGGGCTGTGTGACCCCTGGAGCCTGCAGAAAGGCAAAAGGGGAATTTCCATTTATAAGGGATTTCCCTCTCCCTAAGGATGTCTAGGAGGGGAAGGAGAGATTTTCTCTTCTGCAGGGTTATCTGTGATAAGTCCTGGAACAATTTAATTTCAGCTCCCTGAAATGTGATTCTGCCTCTGAGTCTGGCCCTGTTAAGAATTTCCTCTTTAGCTGAAAGTTAACAATACATCCGATGATGTCTCTTGGGGGGGGCGGGGGGGTCACCTTCTCTACCCGTGGGCCTAAGTGCTCTGTGCAGCCTCTCCATCTCAATATTGGAATCATGTGGCCTTTCAAGCAGGTCATTGAAAATGGATAGCACTGATCTAGGGATGTTAGGAGTTTCAATAGTTTCAGGAAGTCCCATGATTCCTATGTTGTGCCTCCTGCCCCTATTCTCCAGATCTTCTAGATGTCTGCTCATGTCTCTAATCTGGGCTGAATGAGAGTTGAGAGCTCTTGGGCATCATGTATGTCAGCATCATGGCGATCTGTGAGATCCTCTACCTCTTCAAGCCTATTAGTAACATTCTGCATATCCCTGCGGAGTTCAAGGATGGCAGCGTTGAAAGAGGATTTAATGTCATCTGCCACTGCCTTTAGATCATCCAAGCACAGTGCTCTAGGGGAATGGATGGCTGTGGATGGAGGGGGTGAGGGTTCTGGCTGTCTCTGTGGGCTTCTACTTCTATGTCTTTTAGTACCTGAGGCCTGCATCATGGCCGGGGCTTCTCTCTGATGTTGCTTGAAAATGTCAAGAATCTGTCTTTCCATCTGCTGCTCCGGGTCCCTGGGTGATCGGGATCGACTTGCAGATGAAGCGCGGTCAGCTTTCCCCATGTTAGGTGCTTTAAATCTTGCTGGATCGTGCTGAAGGAAAGCTGGGTGGCAGAGCACAGTGATTAAGCTGCCATCTACTCCAGTGTCCAGACCACACCCCCCTTGATTTTCTACAACGTGTGACTTTTAATATTTTAGCATCTCTTTTGCTGTGAAATAATTTACCCCTAACCTGCAGCAGTTGTTTTTAGACTGTTATTCAAAGGCTATGAGTTAAAGCATAAAACTCTGCTGATTATAACGGACAACTAAAAGGCTTCACCGATCAATTATTCTGGGACTTTATTTATCTGTTCTACCTCCACTTAGGGCAGTTTCTATAATGCCCAGCCCTGACTAGCTTTACCTATTAAAGTAAGTGCCAACACCAGCTTACAGGCATTACCAAGACTTCATAAACTTTTGTAAGATTTTGGTTCATCTTTCGATCAGAGCTGATTTTAAAGGTCATCATGCCATCCACTGATACAATTTAAATCACATATGTCAAACACAAGGCCCACAGGCCAAATCCGGCCTGACAGGCCTTGGCATGGGGCCCTTGCACCCAGTTCCACCACCCCTGGCTCTAATCCCCATTCCCGGCTGTTACTTGGAGACACAGAAACCACCTGTGTTTACAAGAGACAGCATTGCTCAGTGGCTCCTGGATCTAACAGATCTCTGCATGCACTCAGAGCTGAACACAGTGGGGACAGATCTCCAGAGAGAGAGCGATCTCCCTGCAAGGTGTGCCACCTACACAGGGAGGTACTAGAGCCAGGCCGATAGGAGAGAGATGCAAGGAAGCTTTGGGGGGGGGGGGGGTTGAGGTTGCACACTGTATACAATGCACCCCTAAACCCTTCACTCTGTATGTAACATACTCCTGAACCCTGCACTCTGTATGTAGTGCAGGCCAGGTGGGAGTGAGGGATGTAAAAAAGCTTGGGGGGTTGATGCTGCACACTGCACTCTGTACTTAGTGCACCCCTAAACCCTGCATTCTGTATATATCGCACCCCTAAACCCTGCACTCTGTATTTAACATACTCCTGAACCCTGCACTCTGTATGTAGTGCAGGCCAGGTAGGAGAGAGAGATGTGGGAAAGCTTGGGGGGGGGAGTGAGGCTGCAAACTGCACTCTGTACATAGTGTACTCTGTGTTCTGTACATAACCCACCCTAAACCCTGCATTTTGTACAAAGCACGCCTTTAAACCCTGCAATCTGCACATAATTGCACTCCTGAACCCTGAACTATGTACATAGCACACCCCTAAACCCTGCACTCTGCACACAGTGTACCCCTGAACTCTACACGTAACACTCCCCTAAACTCTGCATTCTGTACGTAACGCACCCCTAAACTCTGCACTCTGTACATAATGCACTCCTAAACCCTGCAGTCTGTACGTAGTGCACCCCTAAACCCTGCACTCTGTACATAGTGCACCCCTGAACTCTGCTCCCTGTATGTAATGCACATAACCTGCAATTTGTATGTGGCGCACCCCTGAATTCTGCGCTCTGTACGTACTTTACCCTTAAACTCTGCATTCTGTACATGGTGCACCCCTGAACTCTGCACTCTATACACATCACCCCCCTGAACTCTGCACTATGTACATAACCCACCTCTAAACCCTGCTTTTTGTACATAGAGCACCCTTGAATCCTGCAATCTGCACATAATGTACTCCTGAACCCTGGACTATGTACATAGCACACCCCTAAACTCTGCACACAGTGTACCCCTGAACTCTACATGTAACACTCCCCTAAACCCTGAATTCTGTACATAATGCACACCTAAACTCTGCACTCTATACATAATGCACTCCTAAACCCTGCGTTCTGTACATAGTGCACCCCTAGACCCTGCACTCTGAACATAGTGTACCCCTGAACTCTGCTCCCAGTATGTAGTGCACTCCTGAATCCTGCACTCTGTATGTAGTGCACCCCTAATAAACCCTGCACTCTGTACACACTGAAGCCCTAAACTCTGCACTCTGTATGTAGTGCACCCCTAAAACCTGCAATTTGAATGTGGCGCACCCCTGAATTCTGCACTCTGTACGTACTTTACCCTTAAACTCTGCATTCTGTAGTATTCGGGATGACCACTTGTTATTAGTTCTCATATTGTTGGGGTTCAGGCTCCTGCCGCTTTAAAAATTGTTACCAGACCCCTTACCGTGGTAGCCCAGATGTTTTGTTGTACAGTTACTATTTTGTTCTTCATTGACGTCTCCTTTTCTTCTATATACCTCTATGCTGCTCTGTATGCCTAACTGCCCCATGGTCACATTCACTATTACTATACCCGAAGGACTCCTTCATATTATGTTTCCTCATCCTCCTCCTGAAAGGCGGGCACATCATTTTATCTCCTTCTTTCTGACGACATTCATTCCCCCACAAGACAGGAACTCCCCACTTTCTTTTTGGTTACTGTCAAACCATACCGACTAGTAAAATCTTGTCTAGAGAGGCATCACTGATCCCTCCCTGGATTCGGTGTTTCTTCTACCCTCACTTTAATCTACCCTTTCCTCAATACCTTAAACCCCCCTCCCCCTTCTCTCCTTCCCCTCCCTTCTTTTTTTTTTCTTTCTCTCTCTCTTTTTATCCCCTCCTCCATGTCTCTAACCCCGTGGTGTCCTCTAGTGATGGATGAACATCGGCCGGGGCGGTTCGCGAAAGCCATTCGCAAATTTTCTCAAAAGTCCGTGAGTTCGCGGCGGGCCCCATTGACTTTAATGGGAGGCAAACTTTAAAAACCTTTAGGTCATATTTGCAGCCACAAAAGACATACTAGCTGTGCACAAATAGTCCCAGCACATGGACAATGTCATAACAGAAGTATTGCAATTGAATAAGTTGCCCTACATTTTTTTTTTTTTTTTACAGCAAAAAATATATATTTTTTTCATAAATCAGCCAGAACTGACAGCAGACGGTAAATACATTGTCTAATACATATAGGGTCCATTCACACATCTGTAAAATGGGTCTGCATCCATTCCACAATTTGGCGGAACCTTTACAGACCCATTGTTTTTATTTCCAGTCTGAAAAATTAGGCATTCACAAGATAAAGAAGTAAGTGTCGGCCATTCCAGGCCCCAAAAATTAGCCCACATGCGTTTACCTGACAGCTAAGAACGTAGTATTCTGTGGCTGAAGGTACATTAGGCATTCACAGGTAACAGAAGTAAGTGTCAGCCAGTATTGGCCCCAAAAATTAGCCCACATGGGTTTACCTGACAGCTAAGAATGTAGTATTCTGTGTCTGAAGGTACATTAGGCATTCACAGGATACAGAAGTAAGTGTTGGCCTGTATAGGCCCCAAAAATTAGCCCACATGGGTTTACCTGACAGCTAAGTACGTAGTATTCTGCGGCTGAAGGTACATTAGGCATTCACACAGTATACAGAAGTGTCGGCCTGTATAGGCTGCAAAAATTAGCTCACATGGGTTGAACTGACAGCAAAGAACGTAGTATGTGATGGCTAGAGGTACGGTAGGCGTTCACAGTATACAGAAGTAAGTGTCGGCCTGTATAGGCTCCAAAAATTAGCTCACATGGTTTGAACTGACAGCAAAAAACGTAGTTTTTGATGGCTAGAGGTACGGTAGGCGTTCACAGTACACAGAACCCTTAAGTGTCGGCCTGTATAAGCTCCAAAAATTAGCTCACATGGTTTGAACTGACAGCCAAAAACTTAGTTTTTGATGGCTAGAGGTACGGTAGGCTTTCACAGTACACAGAACCGTAAGTGTTGGCCTGTAAATGCTCCAAAAATTAGCTCACATGGTTTGAACTGACAGCAAAAAACTGTTTTTTATGGCTAGAGGTACGGTAGGCATTCACAGTACACAGAACCGTAAGTGTCCGCTCTATAGATCCATGTGTGCAGCTTCCCTGTTTTTTCTTCACAGAAAAATATTTCATTGATATACTTGTTTATTTTCACATTTATATATTTGAGTATTACAAAAACAAGCATCCTTTTTTTCTTTAGCGCAGAAAAGTACCCACACTAAAACTGGTAATGAAGGCTAAATCTGTTTTTCTTTATTTTCTTAGGTCTTTGTTGGAGCAACTCCTTTCTATTCATTTTACCAACCCCTTCCTTATTTTTCAATAGGTCACTCTTTTTATATCCTTTCTCCATAAACCTGTGTATCAACATATCAGTCTGGGACATAAAGTCCCTATTATTGCCACAATCACGTTTAAACCGCTCAAATTGGACTTTTGATATGGCTTTAACCCAACTGGATGATAGCAAATTTGGGTAGAGATGTACCTATTTTTATCCACATGCTTGTTTTTTTTTTTCATTTATAGGCTTCCCTATTTTAACCACTTGCCTACAGTGCACTTTCACCCCTTTCCTGCCCAGGCCAAGTTTCAGCTTTCAGCGCTCTCACGCTTTGAATGACAATTGCGCGGTCATGCTACACTGCACCCATATGAAATTTTTATCATTTTTTTTCACACAAATAGAGCTTTCTTTTGGTGGTATTTAATCACCTCTGGCTTTTTTATTTCTTACAAAAAAAAAGAAAAAAGACAGAAAATTAAAAAAAAAAAAAAAGTTTTTCTTATTTCCTGTGAGTAAATTTTGAAAATAAATAAATGTTTCTCCTTCACTGATGTGTGCTGATGAGGCGGCACTGATGGGCACTGATAGGCTGCACTGATGGGCACTGATGAGGTGGCACTTATGGGCACTGATGAGGTGGCACTTATGGGCACTGATGAGGTGGCACTGATGAGGAGGTACTAATATGCCGCACTGATAGGTGGCACTGATAGGCGGCACTGATGAGCACTGATAGGCAGCACTGATGAGCACTGATAGGCGGCACTGATGGGCACTGATAGGCGGCACTGCTGGGCACTGAGAGGTGGCACTGCTGGGCACTGAGAGGCGGCACTGACGGGCGGCACTGATGGGCACTGAGAGGCGGCACTGATGGACACTGATGGGTGGTACTGATGGACACTGACGGATGGCACTGATGGGCGGCACTGATGAGCACTGATGGGCAGCACCATCAGTGCCCACACTCAGTGCCCATAGTGCTGCTAGTCAGTGCCCATCAGTGCCTAGATGAGCAGGCACTGATGGGCACTGACTGGCAGCACTATGGGCACTGATTGTGGACACTGATTGTGGGCACTGATGGCGGGCACTGTGGGAACTGATGGTGGACAGTTATGGCATTTTATTTCCTCTTGTGTAATCAGGGCACTGGTGATCAGTGCCCTGATTACATTTCTCTGTGTCCCCTAACCGATGATCTGCTCACCTCTTCCTCACACGCAGTCTCTGTGTGAGGAAGGAGAGCTGGCAATGAGAGATGATCTCATATGTTTACATTTGAGATCATCTCTCATTGGACGTTCCGATCACGTGGCAAATGGCCGCTGTGATTGGCCATTCACCACGATCTGTGATTGGCTGTGTCCAAGGGACACGGCCGACACAGATTTTCCCCGATGCGCTTCGCGGGAGCGCGCGGGGAGCCTGTTACTGGGAGGCCGTATAAAGACGGCCTCCCGGAAATTAGAGCCCGTGCTGTAGCCGTCTTTCGGCTATAGCGCGGGCGGGAGGTGGTTAAAAAATATACTACACTATGTCATCACATTTGGTATACATAGCAATGGTGTAGTAAGTCTAAAAGGGACCGAATGCCATACAGACCAAGACTGGATAATGACAACTCAAACACCCTAATGTTTGGGGGGGGGGGGGTCTAGTCTGACGTTTATCAAGGCTGTCCATTGCTATGTATACCAAATGCAATGAATATTGTACAATATATGTATAAATTGATGGTGTGTCTCTGTTTTATGGGATGTTTATTCACCTATGTGACTTCTAAACATTTTTGTTGCCATTTTCTATTGATCGACGTGTACATTCTGGTCATGTAGGATATTGAATATGTGCAAGCCTGATTCAAAAAAAAATGGGACACTGCTCAAACTGCAAACAAAAATAGAATGCAATGATGTGGAAGTTTCACATTTCAATATTCCATTCAGAATACAACATAGATGACAGATCAAATGTCCAAACTGAGAAAATTTATCATTTTAAGGAAAAATAAGTTAATTTTAAACTTCATGGCATTAACACATCCCAAAAAAGTTGGGACGAGGCCATGTTTACCACTGTTTGGCATCCCCTCTTTTTTTTATAACAAAAACTTGGGGACTGACAGTGTATGATAGTAATGCTAATATTAAAAAAGGATTAGCGCCTACCTTTATATTGTTTCTATGTTTTAGTGTTACACTTAAAGGGTCAGTTGCACCTCATCAAATTTTATTTGGGTTGGTGCCCCCTTATCACATTTACATTTTTTGATGTATCAAAAACCCTTATGGTGCCACTGTTTGAGAGTGGGAAGTCAGGAAGATTAAGGAAGGTCCCAGTTGTTTCATAGATGCTAAATTGTACAGTCAGGAAAATTAAGTCCACCTTTATTGAGAGGTTGTTGTATGTAAATCTATTGTCACTCTTCTATTGCTCCTGATAAATTCACGGAACATCTTATAGACACATTTTTGGTTGGAGTGTTTAAAATGTAAAGGGAGGACCTGTATATATAAAAACGTTTTTGAAAAACTACCATCTTGATTAACCAGTTGCCGCCCGCCCACCGTCGAATGACGGCGGAGCGGTGCGACCATTGTTCTGGGCCGACGTCATATGACGGCGGCCCATTCAGACAGGGCAGGCGCGCGATCGTGTGCACGCCGCCCTGCACTGTCGGTGGCGGCGTGTCCCCGAGACACAGCGCGTCACCGGCAGGGGGGAAACAGCCAATGGGCATGGCTGTTTCCCACGTGATCGGCTGTGATCTAATCACACAGCCGATCACAATAGAGCAGCCCAGAAGAAGACCACGCTTGCACGATCGGGAGCGCGCTGCACGGTCTTGTCGGTGGCTATGTGTTCCCTAGGAACACAGCTAGTCACCGGCAGTAGTAAACAGCCACTGACAGTGACTGTTTACTATGTGATCGGCTGTGAATCCATTCACTGCCAATCACAAAATGTAAATACAGAGCAGTAACTGACTGTTACTAGCTCTTCTCCCCTCACACAGTTTCCAGTGTGAGGAGAGCAGAGCCAGAAACAGTGAGTTACTGCTCTGTATACCTGTCAATGTAAAAGTACAAAAATAAACGTCCCCACACAGTCTTCAGCCCCTCCCCCCCAATTGCACCTGTCACCCAACAGTCACCTCATCAGTGCCCAGAAATTCCCACCCATAAGGCTACGTTCACATGCCTGCCAAATTGCGGTAACATCGCGCAAACAACGCATGATGCCCAAAAAAGGTACAAGAGCTTCTTTGGGGCGACATGCGTTGTTTGCACGATGTTACTGCGATTTGGCAGGCGGAAATTGCAGCAACATCGCACAGCATTTGGGGTGCTATTGCAAATCACGGGCAACGCACAGGCGTCCCGCGATTTGCAATGATTTCCGGATCGCGGGCAGAATTGCAGTGATTCTGCCCGCGATCGCTACGCTCACATGTGAACATAGCCTAAAGTGCACCTGTCACCAGAGACTGCCATCAGTACCACTGTGCACCATCGCCCGTCACCTGTCACCCATTGGTGACCATCGCCCATCACCTGTCACCCCATCAATCACCGTCACCTGTTACCCCATCAGACATCGTCACTTGTCACCCCATCAATCATCGACACTTGTCACCCCATCAGTGATCGTCATCTGTCACCCCATCAATCATCATCACTTGTCACCCCATCAGTGATCGTCATCTGTCACCCCACCAATCATCGTCACTTGTCACCCCATCAGTGATCGTCATCTGTCACCCTATCAATTATCGTCACCTGTCACCCCATCAGTGAACTTCATCTGTCACCCTATCAATCATCGTCACCTGCCACCCCATCAGTCATCGTCACCTGTCATCCCATCAGTCATCGTTACCTGTCAACCCATCAGTCATCGTCACCTGTCAACCCATCAGTCATCGTCATCTATCACCCCATCAGTGACCGTCACCTGCCACCTATCAGTCACCTGCCACCCATCAGAGATCATCCGCAGTCAACCGTCACCCGTCGCACAGCCAGCATGTCAAAAATGATGTACAGCAGCGAGGAGGCCCTTCAGGTCCTCTCCATGACTGATGAGAGCACCGGGGAGCTCTCATCAGTATGCAAATCCGATTCGGAATTTGAAATCGCTAATAGTAGCGGATCAGAGATGGACTCGGACTATTCCTGTACACTTTCCTTTATAGAATGTATTTTGGGGTGCAATTTTTGCTATATACATGCACACTTACCGACCGCCTAACGACTATATACATCGGCCATTTAAAGCTAAACACTGGGGTTATGGCAGTAGATAGCTGCCATAACCCCGGTATTTTTTTAAACGGCGGGCGGTCGGCTTTCAGATAAGGGTGGTCCCAGTGGCAGATTCGCCGCAGATTTACCCTTACGGTGCAGGGGAAGAGGTGCCCCCCGCCTCCCGCCGCGTCCCAGACGTTTTCCCAGCTTACTGGACCCGCCGGCAGCAGGGAGAACTATCCGGTCCCGGATCCTCAGAGACAGGAAGTCGAGTGAGGGCAATTTGGCCCTCACTCGACTCTATGGTCTTGGAGGACCGGAGCTACGTCAAAAGTCGTTGCCTAGCAACCGCTTTAAACGGTCGTTGTTTTTTTGGGGGGGGTTTTCTTTTTCAACAATTTTTTTTTCTTCTTTTTTAGTGTAGTTGTGAGGTGTGAGGTCTTTTTGACCCCAGATCTCACAATAAAGAGGACCTGTCATGTCTATTTCTATTACAAGGGGTGTTTACATTCCTTGTAATAGGAATAAAAATTATCAAAACATTTTTTTTTTTAAAACTGTGTAAAAATAAAAAATTAATAAATAAACTAAATAAGAAAAAAAAAATTAAAGCGCCCTGTCCCCGTTAGCTCGCGTGCAGAAGCGAACGCATATGCAAGTCCCGCCCACATATGAAAACGGTGTTCAAACCACACATGTGAGGTATCGCCGCGATCGTTGGAACGAGAGCAATAATTTAAGCCCTAGACCTCCTCTGTAACTCTAAGCTGGTAACCTGTAAACATTTTTAAAATGTTGCCTATGGGGATTTTTAAGTACCAATGTTTGGCGCCATTCCGTGAGCGTGCGCAATTTTGAAGCATGTGCATGTTGGATATCTAATTACTCGGCGTAACATTATCTTTCACATTATGGAAAAAAATTGGGCTAAATGTACTGTTTTCTTATTTTTTAATGCAAAAAAGTGAATTTTTTTCAAAAAAATTTCATTTGGAAGACTGCTGCGCAAATATGTTGTGATAAAAAATATTTCAACGATCTCCATTTTATTCTCTAGGGTCTCTGCTAAAAAAATATATAATGTTTGGGGGTTCTAAGTAGTTTTCTAGCAAAAAAAATGATTTTAGCTTGTAAACACCATGTGTCAAAAATAGGCCCAGTCTTAAAGTGGATAAATGGACAACTTTGTGTAAAGTGCTACTTGGATGTTGGGCCTCTGTATGTGGCTAGGCTGTGTAAAAGTGTTACACATGTGGTATTGCCATACTCAGGAGGAATAGCAGAATGTATTTTGGGGTGCAATTTTTGCTATGTACATGCTATGTGTTAGAAATATTGCATAAATGGACAGCTTTGTGAAAAAAAAAAAATGCGTTTTCATTTTCTTTCCACATTTTCCAAAAACTTGTGGGAAAAAAAATGACATATTCAAGACTCATTATGCCTCAAAATTATACGTTGGGCTGTTTGCTTTCCAAAATGGGGTCATTTTATGGGGGTTTCCATTGTCCTGGTGCTCCAGGGCCCTTCAAAAGTGCAATAGGTTGTCAGGAAATGATATGTGTAATTTATGCTCCTAGAATGTCGGACGGTGCTACTTGGATTTTAGGCCTCTGTATGTGGCTAGGCTGTAAAAAAGTCTCACACATGTGGTATCGCCATACTCAGGAGGAGTAGTAGAATGTGTTTTGGGGTGTAGTTGCAAGTATGCATATGCTGTGTGAGAGAAATAACCTGTTAATCTTTATTTTGCAAAGAATTGTGGGAAAAAAATACAACTTCAAAAAACTCACCATACCCCTTATTAAATACCTTGGAATGTCTACTTTCCAAAAAGGGGTAATTTGGGGGGTATTTGTACTTTCCTGACTTTTTAGTGTCTTAAGAAATGAGATAGGCCTTCAGTACATCAGGTGTGATCAAGTTTGATCAATTTTCAATGATAACTTGTGGACTCTATAACTTTCACAAAAACTAAATAATATACACTTTTTTGAGTTATTTTTACCAAAGATAAGTATCAGTATAAATTTTGGCCAAAATTTGTGAAGAAAATTTACTAATTTGCAAAATTTTATGACAGAAACAAAGAAAAATGCATTTTTTCACAATATTTTCAGTCTTTTTTTTATTTATAGCACAAAAAATAAAAAACCCAGTAGTGATTAAATACCATCAAAAGAAAGTTCTATTTATGTGAAAAAAAGGACACAAATTTTTTATGGTTACAGTGTTGCATGACTGAGTAATTGTCATTCAAAGTGTGAGAGCGCTGAAAGCTGAAAATCGGCCTGGGCAGGAAGGGGGTGAAAGTGCACTGTAGGCAAGTGGTTAAGCTTACTCTGCCCATGTAGGAAATATTAAAGTGTATTCAAGAAACGAGGGATGTCTTAACCGCTTGCCGACCGCCGCACGACTATTTACGTCGGCAGTCAGCCCTACGTCGCTCTGCCTGTGAGGGTCTAGGGAGCGAGCGCGCGGTCACGGACCCCCCCGCGCGTGTGACCGGCGGACCCAATGTCCGCCGGTCACTCTTAATCGTCCGTTAGAGCGGGAGAAAGGCAGGCGGCTAATGTAAACAAGCCACCTGTCATTCTCCCCTGTGTAGGAATGGTGATCATACGGTTCTACTATGTAGGACTGTTGATCACTGTTCATACACCTCAAGCCACAGCCAATCACAGTTAGAATTACGCCCCTAGGGACACACACAACCCCTCCCTCTCAAAAAAAGTTAACCCCTTCACTGCCAGCGTCATTTTACAGTAACAGTGCATATGTATAGCACTGATTACTGCAGTAATGTCACTGGTAACCCCAAAAGTGTCAAAAATGTCAGTCAAGGGTCCAATCTGTCCGTCACAGTACCGCAAAAAAAATCGCAGATCGCCGCCATTACGCGTTAAAAAAAAAACAACAAAAATTACAAAAATCTTTTCCTTAGTAAACGCAATAACTTTTGTGCAAACCAATCAAAATACGCTTTTTGCTATTTTTTTACCAAACATATGTAGCAGAAAACAAATTGGCCTAAAATGTTAAAAAATTTTAATTTTTAAATTTTTTTGGGGAATTTCATATAAAAAAATGTGAAAAATATTGTTATTTTTGCAAAATTGACGCTCTTTTTTTGTTTATAGCGCAAAAAGTAAAAATCGCACAGGTGATCAAATACCACCAAAAGAAAGCTCTGTTTGTGGGAAAAAAAGGACATCAAATTAGTTTGGGTACAGCGTCGCACGATCACGCAATTGTCCGTTAAATTCACGCAGTGCCGAATCGCAAAATAGGCCCTGGTCAGGAGGGGGGTAAAATCTTCCAGGCTTAAGTGATTAAGAAAGGTGGGTTGTTAATCTTATATAAATTTATAGTTTTTTTTTTTATATAAATACACCAAGGTAAGAATTTGGATTGGATTTGGACATTTCAGTTGTCAATTTCTGTAAGACCATCACCTATATTTTAACCACTTCAGCTCCGAAAGGTTTTCCCTCCTTTATGACCAGTCCATTTTTTGCTATAGACGCTGCATTACTTTAACTGACAATTGGGCAGTCTTGTGACACTGTACCCAAATAGCTTTCTTTTGGTGGTATTTGATCACCTCTGCAGTTTTTATTTTTTGTGCTATAAACAAAAAAAAAGGCAGACACTTTTGGAAAAAAAACTGTATTTTCTACTTTCTGCTATAAAATACATCCAAAAAAAAAATGTAAAAAATCGAATTTCTTCATCAATTTAGGCCAATATGTATTCTGCTACATGATTTTGGTAAAACAAAAATCCCAATAAGCGTATTTTGATTGCTTTGTGCAACAGTTCTAGCATCTACAAACTATGGGATAATTTTATGGAATTGTTATTTTTATTTTTTTTACTAGTAATGGCGGTAATCAGTGACGTATAGCAGGCTTGCGACATTGCAGCGCACAAATCAGACAGGGGGAGCCTAATTAACTAAAATAAAGGAGTAGAAATGTTCACTTCCCATTAAACTACCCCCAACTAGAGTAATTAACACCTCAACTAGGTGAACCTGCAAATGTAAAATCACAACTATATCGTAGAGTTTGCTAAAGACAACAACATCAACAGCAGTAATCAGCACGGGTTTACAAATGGGCGTTCTTGTCAAACCAATCTCTTAACATTCTTCCAGGAGGTGAGCTGTGAGCTAGATAGGGGCAGACCAGTGGATGTGGTGTACCTGGATTTCGCTAAGGCGTTTGATACAGTTCCCCACAAGCGCTTAATTTATAAAATAAGGTCTGCAGGTATCGACCGCAGGGTTTGCTCTTGGATACGGAACTGGCTAAAAGGGCGTGTCCAAAGGGTGGTAATAAACAGTGCATATTCAGACTGGTCTGAGGTGGTAAGCAGGGTCCCCCAAGGCTCAGTCCTGGGACCAACCTTGTTCAATTTATTCATAAACAGCATTGAGGACAGGATCAGTAGTTCAATATCAGTTTTTGCAGATGACACAAAATTGGGCAGGGCACTAATTGCACAGCATGAAGCAGATATCCTACAGAATGACCTGGACAAAATAACAAAGTTGGGCAACGACATGGCAAATGAGGTTTAATGTGGAGAAGTGTAAGGTTTTGCACTTGGGGACTAAAAACATAAAAGCACAATACATGTTAGGGGGGGAACCCTTGGGGGAATCAAAAATGGAGAAAGATCTGGGAGTATTGGTTGATGATAGACTAGGCAATAGCATGCAATGTCAAGTGGCAGCTGCCAAAGCCAGCAGAATTTTAGCATGCATAAAGAAAGGGATGTATTCCAGAGATAAGACTATAATCCTTCCACTTTATAAAACTCTGGTCCGACCACATCTGGAGTATTCTGTCCAGTTCTGGTCGCCAGTCCTCAGGAGGGATGTGTTGGAGCTGGAGAGAGTCCAGAGAAGGGCAACTAAACTAATTAGGGGATTGGAGGATCTTAATTATGAAGAGTTCTTTACTGTTAGGGCTACAAGATTGTGGAATTCTCTACCACAAGAGGTGGTTTCTGCGGGAAGTATGGATGCTTTCAAAACACTCTTAGACGTACATCTCAAGGATCAGAACTTTCAGGGGTATGTGAGATGATTACGGCCACACACACCTACACAGGTTGAACTGGATGGATTATTGTCTTTATTCAACCTCACCTACTATGTAACAACTAGATGCAATAGTGAATTCTGATTAGAGTATACCAATTTGCGGTCGCGTTTTTCATAAATGGAAATCCCTCTATTCTGAATCAATATTACAGAGCAATGTCAGCTATTATGGTTACATTTATTTTTTATGTATAGTTATGTATCATATGTGTTTTAACCTTTAGATTTAATATTCGCAGACTACAGAGCTTGATTGGCTAAAGGCACCCTGCCTTTGGCCAATCATGGCTCTGACAGGACATTTTGCTGTGATTGGCCAAAGCATACAGGTCAGGTACATGCTTTGGCCAATCATCAGCAATCAACAGCACTGCAACAGCGAAGTGCATTATGGGACGCTCATCGGCGGGCAAGCCGCCCCGCTCCATTTGTTCCTGTGTTCAGCGAACAAACAGCTGATGTTCAAGTCAAACTTATGTTCGACTCGAACACCAAGCTCATCACTAATATTTACATGTTTCTCATTATTGTACCAGTTATATCTCTATTATATATATGACAGACTTTGAAGTTTAAATATGACAGACAGACAGAAGTTTGAATCTGTACAAAAAATAAAACTTTATTTAAACAGTCAGCAGAAGGACCAACTCCAAGTTTCTGCTCCAAAGATTGGATGCGGCGGACGGCCCACCGCAGCATCACTTTCATTTCAGGCATCAATGAGTCTGTCACCACTGGGGAGAAAAAGAGACAAGATAATTACCTGGAGGCAAAATGTATAAAAAAGGTTTCACAAAACCACCACATCAAAAACTAGGCACTGTAGCATATTTGCCTTGATTTACATACATTCTTGCTCAAGCATGATAGATTGCTGGTCTGCATAGTCAGATTCAAATGCTTAATCCCAAAAAATGTTTAGGGCACGTGTAAGAAGAATTCCTTGGCCAACAAGATGACATTTTTATGTTCAATCTCCATGGATATATCTATGTTGGGAATGCTGTCCAATTCAATCCACACATGAGTTTCCTATTGACTTAGTGGTTTGATTTGTCACGGGTCTGTGGTAGTGAGCCCTTATAGATCCCCAGCTAAGGATTCCCCGGGGCGCGGAGTCTAAGCCCCAGCCTGCTTCTTCACCCTTGCCCCTGATGGTGGGGATGGACTTGCAGCAGACTGGAACCAGGTCGCGGCCCCCAGGTAGGCCCAGCTGAGAATGTGGAGACCGCTGGCGTGTGCAGGGAAAACAGGAGACTATAAGGAGATCCAAGAGACAAGCCGAGGTCAGGACAGGCAGCAGACAAACGTAGACGGAGAAACAAAGCCGGGTCGGTACACAGGAGATCAGATACAATAGCCAAGGGATACACGGATGGGAGCTCAGAGAACAGGGTTGTTGCTCAAGCAAGGAACAGTGCACTGAGCCTGTGTATATATAGGGAAGCAAACAGGGAGGTGACCCAGGAAGTAATTGACAGAAACAGGATATAACCCACAGTGGAGCAGGCGACGCCCATAGAAGCCCAAACACCACATGTGAAGGGAGCCAAGACAGAAGCATTGCTGCAAGGAGGTAAGAATATACAGGCTAACTTGTGACATGATTAATCAGGTGTGGTGGTAGGGAGGAGGCTCAGCTCCTAGGAACTGAGGTGTGGTCTTTCATCTCTCAGCATTGAAGCCTGAAGATGGTAGAGATCACAGTGGTTGAAGCACTTTGTTTGGCCTAACAGATAAATACTCACTAGATTCTCAATTTTTTAAAAACATTCTCCCAAATGTGAATCAACTTTAAGGGGCCATAAGCATAGACAATAAGCTGTCCGCGAGAAAGTGTTCTAAAGGTCCAACAAGAGGACTTCTGACTTATTAGCTGTTCCCCAAAAACAATGTAAAAGGCTTGCCATGTAAACCTCAACAGGTTAAGAGAAACACACATTTGTAACAATGGTATGTGTGTTGTACCCAATTTTTAGGCTACATGTGCACATATCTCTCTCTATCAAAAACTCATTTAGATTGAGATCTCTCTCTCTATCTCTCATTATCTATATGTAGCACCCTCCTAGGTAGGTGCTAGTGAGAGAGTATAGTTTTTGGCTTTGTCTGCCTACCAGAGGATCAGCAGGCAAATCTATATCGTTCTCTGCTTATTGGAGAGCAGGATCTGTTAGTGAGGTCTGCTCATTGTGTTCAGTATACAATTCATTATGTCTAGAGAGTGTTTCACACTGGTCCAATAGGGAGGCATCTTGGAAAGTGGGAGGAAACCTGACAAATGGATGCATAGGCTTTGGTATAGTCCTGGTGATTGGCAGGGGCAAGTCGCCTCAGTGCATTCTGGGATACAGTATAAAAGCCAGGAGCACATGTGCTGCAAGGGCTTTGGCTGGAGAGCAGAGTCCCAGAGGGAGGGTGGTGGCTGCCTCCACCTCTGCAGCAGTGGCACTTGGCCTCAGGAGGTCGTCCTGAGGGCCAGAGGAATGGAGCTGAACCCATAGGTCCAGAAGAGCGGACTGAGGGGTAGACACTGAAGAGACCCTGGAAAAACAGTATAGTGAATACTAGGGATCGTGTCAAGGGGCCTGACCCGAGGGGGGCCACCCCAGGAGTAGGATATTTCGTGGACGGGTGTCGGCAAGCAAGGAGGAGGATACTAAGGAGAGTGTCCTGGAGGTAGAATCAGTTCATCAAGTCATCTGGGAAAGAGACTTAAAACTAAATTCACCTTAGTGGCAAGGTGGATCAACAGCCTGGCTGTACCAAGCGATAGGAGTCCTCAAATCTTGTTCATAGTTAATTCAGAGTATCCCACTATTCCCTTCTCCCATATCTAATTTATCAATAAAACACAAAAACAACTACATACCCCTGGATTGTTTATTGAATGAGCCAAGAAGGAAAGTGAGAGACTGTTAACGTTAAAGTTGCTAATTGTAACCAAGAGGGACCCGTAAGTGTGAAATCCAGCAGTCCTCAGGGGGGAAGTTCTACATATATATTTAAAGAGACACATTGTAGAGACTCACCACTCTGTCTGCTGCTGGGCCTGTGGAAGGGGTGGGTCCTGCTGCTGAGCGGCCATTGAGGCCTCAGGAGAATCTGTGTGAAGAGAGACCAAAAAGAAAAAAAGGAAGTTTAGCCATGAAATTCAAATAACACATAAAGGATAAGCAGTCAGGAAAAACATCCAACCCCCTTTCCCATTCTCTCATCTTTAACCACACCATATCCACCCTCCCACTTTTTTCTCTTTCTGTAAATGTGCACCCATTAAACCCCCCTACTCTTTTACACCTTTCTCTCTCTCCCATCCTCTTCTCTCCCACCTATGTCTCTCTCTCTCTCTCTCCTTTCTCCCTCCACACTCCCCTGAAAGGGTGCTTTAAAGCGGAGTTCCACCCAGGGGATACTTTTTTTTAAAAAAATACCCCCGTTACAGTCAGGGCTAGTACATTCCACAATGGCTAGCATCTGATCTTTCCCGGGTTGCACTTACCTTTTAGGAGAAATACTTACCTTGAAAAAGTATTCTCCGGCGCTGCCATCTCACTTGTGGGCAGCTTGAAGCCAGCGCGATCCTCTTCGGCGTCCTCTTCCTTCTTTTTCGGTCCCACGATGCACTGCACCGGCCCCGCCGTCACTTCCGGCGCGCCGGAACTGACGTCGGGGCCGGTGCAGGCGCAATGATTCCTGGGAGCGATGACGTTCAGCTCCCAGGAATGATTGCAAAAGCCTGAAGTGACGAATCGCCGTGGCCGCCGAGGGGAGGAAGAAGGAAGTAAGGTGAGTATATTTCTCTGTCGCTCATTGACAGACGTAGTCCTCTTTGATTCATATCAATTGGGTTATGCTGCCCTCTACAGGAGTAGGACTAGGCAGAAGGAAAACATTCTGGCTCCACCTTAGGGGCAGTCCCAGAGGGTATATCCTCTTCCTGTCTGCTGCAGGAAATCAGTTTCTTTCTGTCTAGTCAGGAGTAAGGACCTAAGCTCCTTGCTGGGATCTTTTGGTCCTGGCAAGATTTTTTAGAAAAAACTTTTTTCTTTTTTTAGGTAGTTGTTTTCTCCAGTTTTCCTGTGAGATCTTCAAGCAAATCACGCCGGATCTGGGCGACGGGCTGGATGTTGAGATCCAGTGGTCACCCCAGCCGGCCTACGAGCGCGCGCAGGTCATAGCTCCGCGCTGGGTCGGCCGCGACACATTCAAGTAAGTATGCGGGACCGGGCGACGGGCTGGATGTTGAGATCCAGTGGTCACCCCGGCTCAGCCTACGAGCGCGTGCAGACCATTGCTCCGCACTGGGTCGGCCGCGACATAGTCCCATTGGACGGGGACTGACCCTGCGAGTTGAACGTCTCGCTTGAACGCCAGGAACCAGCAGAGTCACGGCGTCCGTATTGGTCGACAGCCCCCCATCTCGGTGGAGAGGGTACTGTGAAGAGAGGGTGCCGGTCAGTTCCGGTATGGTGAGTAAATATTCCCCCTTCCCCCCCTGTGGGGTTTTTGGGATACGGGCCCCTCTGTGTATGGTCGGATCCTTTCTGACATTAAGGTTCCCCCTTTAGCCTATGACAAATTCACCTATCCCCTGGATAGTGTGATCTGGTTTGGGAGCTGATACTCCAGCAGGCTTGGTTTGGGAACTAAAACACTCTAAGCAAACCTTGGTTTAGGAGCTGACACTCTAGCAACCTTGGTTTAGGAGCTGACACTTCAGCTGGCTTGGTTTGGGAGCTAATACTCTAAGCAAACCTTGGTTTAGGAGCTGACACTCTAGCAACCTTAATTTAGGAGCTGACACTCCAGCAGGCTTGGTTTGGGAGCTAACACTCTAACAACCTGGGTTTGGAAGCTGACACTTCAGCAGCCTTGGTTTCTCTAGCAGATTGATCCAAGGAAGCCTGGTTCGATTTACCATAGTAACATATAAGTATCCAGAGCAAAGGAGGTATAGCCTACCTTAGACTGTAGATATCGCCATGCTCCCGCAGGCCGACAGGCCGCCATCAGCCGTTCCAGAGCCAGTCACAGGCCGCTGCACTGAAGGAGCCACGCTAGATCGGCAGTCCGCCGCCATGTTGTAGACCGCATGTCTGCATTGCCTACACAGGCCGCCCGCAGGCCACGCAGGCCGCCATTTTCTCGAAGTCTATTGTCTTCTACATGGGGGCGGCCATGTTTGATGTGCCCAGCCGACCTCGAGGAGCAGCTGGGAACGCCGGAAGGCGTGCACAGGGGGCGGAGCCACTTCCTTTTACCCGGGAAACCTAGTACAGGACTTCCCAGTCTGCATAGGACAACGCTGACAGCAGTTTGATAAGGAAACTTCTCTACATCAGGTGGTGAGCCCTTGGGGTCTCTCTCTCTCTCTGTGGGGGTCCAAAGCAGGTACGCTGAGGGGCGCTATTGCGCTGGTGGATTACATATAAAAAAAAAAAGGTATTTTTTATTTTTTAAAATTTTTTCACTGGCAAAGTGTCCTGAGTTAACATGGACCCTGCCACACATGTATCGCCACCTGATCCCCTCGAGGTGGCTGCAGGACCCTCCAGTTCCCCACTGACTATTGAGTCATTGTCAGCAGTATTGGAAACCTTTTTTTCCCGGGTGGAAGTGGCTTGTCAGGGACAGGGCGCAAGGAAGCGACCCCCGCCTACCCCCAATTCATCTGAAACTTCAGATTCAGAGTCTGAGCCTATCCCTGCAGTTGCAGGTACCTCATCTGGGGTTTGTGTCTCAGGTACTGTCTCTTCAGACAGTGAGGAGGATGTCTCAGCATCTACCATAGCCCGAGAGGAAGCGTTGGTAAACGCATTAATTGTAGCCGTTCGGGAAACCTTAGGACTACAGGTTACACCATCAGAAGTAACTGATACTGAGATTCCATTTGGTACTAATAAACGCGCCAAAATGGCGAAAGTATTTCCCTTACCCAAGTGTTTCGGTAATGTAATTAAGGAAGAATGGGGTCATCCAAAACGAGCCCCTACTATTTCCAAACGCATTAATAGGCGTTATCCGTTCGAGGAATCCCTCCTCAAAAAGTGGACAGTACCATCTGTGGTAGATTCTCCTATCTCCAGATTGAATAAATCTACAGTTATCCCATTGGAGGATGCTCCGTCCTTTAAGGATCCAGTGGATCGTAAGGTGGAAGCCGTGTCTCGCGCCATCTTTTCCCTGATTGGGTCAGCTTTCAGACCAGTAATTGCTATTGGTCTGGTTTCCCAAACTGTAACAGAATGGACCAAGTGGTTACGCCGGGATTTAGAAGGGAGTGATATCCCTCAGGCAGTATCAGATCTGTTGGAACAGATGATACAAGGGTTACAGTTTATCTGCGACGCTGCGCTAGACGCCACTCCATTATTGGGGCGAGCATCAGTCTCAGCAGTGGTTCTCAGGCGTAGACTGTGGCTAAAATGTTGGTCGGTAGACCAAGGTTCCAAGAAGGCTTTGGCTAATCTCCCTTTTCAGGGTGAGCACCTATTTGGGGCCAATTTAGATGAGATTATCAAGGATCTCACTGGAGGCAAGAGCACTTTCTTGCCACAAAGTACTAAGGGTAAAGGCCTCGTCAGAGACGGGGGCCTTCCTTTTCCGCCCATAAGAAGTTTTTTCGCCCCACGGGCGAAAAAGCAAAGCCCTCCAAAACTCCTTCGGGAGGTTTTAAGGGGCGCTGGTCGGGCAAGCAAAAGCCCGGCCCTTCCAGACCTGAAGATAAAACTACTAAAGCCTGAAGGTGCGCCCCCACCCATAGCGGGGGTGGGGAGACGTCTTCGCCGGTTTCCGGATCCATGGCTTTCCAGAATCCCGGACAAGTGGGTTTGCGAGGTCATAAGGTCAGGTTACAAGATCGAGTTTCGATCTCTCCCACCGGTGCGATTCTTCCCTTCCAATATCCGACTATCTCCGGATCGCTTAGAAGCTCTGCGGGGAGCGGTCACGGATTTACTACAACAAGGAGTGGTAGTCCACATTCCTTGGACAGAGCGTTTTCAGGGGTTTTATTCAAACCTGTTTACAATACCCAGGAAAGAGGGCAAGGTGCGTCCAATTCTGGACTTAAGAGCACTCAATTTTTTTGTCAAGACACAAAAATTCAGGATGGAGTCCATTCGCACAGTGACAGCCTCCCTGCATCAGGGGGATTTTTTGGCGTCCATAGACATCAAAGATGCCTATCTTCACATTCCCATTTACGCAGGACATCAACGTTTCCTGCGTTTTTCCGTAGAAGAGAACCATTATCAGTTTGCGGCGTTACCCTTTGGTCTCGCCTCAGCTCCTCGGGTCTTCACTAAGGTGTTGGCCCCAGTGTTGGCGCTGTTGCGTCAACGAGGCATATCGATTCTAGGTTACCAAGACGATCTTCTGCGCCGTGCGGAGTCTCCGCAGATCTTGTTACAAAACTTAGAGATCACCATGATCTCTTTGCAAGAGTTCGGGTGGCTGGTGAACCAGCAGAAGTCTTCTCTGGTTCCCACCAGGAGGCTCGAATATCTGGGTCTAATTCTAGACACATCCAGGGCAAAGTATTCCTTCCGGCAGGGAAACTCCGGAAGATTCAATCAGCAATTCAGTTGTTACTATCCGACAACTGGCCTTCTCTTCGGACTTGCATGAGGGTCCTGGGTTTGAGGGTGGCTTCCTTCGAAGCAGTACCATTTGCCCAGTGCCATACCCGAATCCTTCAAGGAAGAGATTCTTCTCAAATGGAATCGGAATCCAGAATCTCTGGACAATCGGATCCGATTGAGCGAGTGGACCAGGGAGTCTCTGGTCTGGTGGCTTCGGTCTCCGATGCTCAGCCAGGGGAAGCCATTCTTCCAATATACTGGACGATTGTCACCACGGATGCCAGTCTATCCGGGTGGGGAGGAATTCGCTGTCAATTATCTGCTCAGGGGCTTTGGTCCCTGGAAGAGTCCAGGTTACCGATAAATGTATTGGAACTAAGAGCGATCAGACTTTGTCTGATGCATTGGATCGAGCAGCCCCGGGGCAGCCCGGTGCGGATCCAGTCGGACAATGCCACAGCAGTGGCTTATGTCAATCATTTAGGGGGCACCAGGAGTGTCCTGGCGGCCATAGATGTGGCCAGCATTCTTCGTTGGGCGGAACGATTGTTCCAGCTCTCTCTGCGGTATTCATTCTGAGGGTGAATTGGCAGGCAGATTATCTCAGCCGTCAGATTCTGGATCAAGGGGAATGATCTCTTCATCCAGAGGTATTCCACCAACTGTGCCTCCGTTGGGGCACCCCGAATGGGATCTGTTGGCATCTCGGCTCAACAGGAAAGTGCAGAGGTTTGTGGCTCGCTCCCACGATCCTCTAGCAGACACCGCAGACATGCTGATCGCCCCGTGGGGGCAGTATCAGCTACTGTATGCCTTCCCTCCTCTCAAGTTACTGCCGAAGCTTCTTCGCAGGATAGAGGTGGAGGGAATCCCAGTTATCCTGGTAGATCAGGACTGGCCTAGTAGGGCTTGGTACGCCGACCTGGTCAGGCTCGTCGCAGACGTTCCTTGGCGATTTCCTCTTAGGGAGGATCTGCTATCGCAGGGACCGATCTTCCATCCTGCTTTACGATCACTGGCTTTAACGGCCTGGCTATTGAGACCCAGGTGCTGAAGGACAAGGTATTGTCAGCTTCAGTTATTCCTACTCTAGTTAAAGCAAGAAGAGCGACTTCCAGAAAGATTTATCATCGCACATGGAAGTCTTAGATTGCGTGGTGTGAATCCCTTGGGTTCCCTCCACGTTGCTATTCGGTGGGCCGAATATTGACCTTTCTGCAACAGGGGGTTGAGTAGAAGCTGGCCTTGAGTGCTATCAAGGGTCAGGTTTCAGCATTAGCAATCTTCTTTCAGAAGCTTTTGGCTATTCATTCCTGGGTGCGGAATTTCATCCAGGGGGTGCGACACCTGGCTCCGCCAGTGCGCGCACCTTTACCACCCTGGGGTCTTAATTTGGTGCTGTCGGTTCTTCAGACACCTCCCTTTGAAAATATCAGGGAGATTCCCTTGCTTACTTTATCCCAGAAGGTGGCCTTCTTGGTGGCCATTATTTCTGCACGCAGGGTGTCAGAACTGGCCGCATTATCCTGTCGTTCCCCATATCTGGTGGTTCATAGGGATAAGGTTGTTCTTCGTCCGAATCCATCCTTCCTTCCTAAGGTGGTTTCAAAGTTTCATTTGATTGAGGACATGGTATTGTCTTCCCTGTGTCCTAAGCCCAGTCATCCTCGAGAATTTGCGTTGCATTCCGTGGATGTAGTTCGGGCGATCAGGGTATACTTGAATACTACGGATTCATTTCGTAATACGGAATCACTGTTTGTGATCACGGATGGCCCTAAGAAGGGGTTGCCTGTTTTCTGCCGCGACCATCTCTAGATGGATCAGACAGACGGTGGTATAGGCTTATTCTATTTAAGGGTCGGGATCCCCCGTTCCCTGTTAAGGCTCATTCTACGCGGGCGCTTAGTGTTTCCTGGACCTTCCTCCATCACTACTTAGTCGTCGGTTCATACCTTTACAATATTGTATAAGGTTTATGTGATGGCATCGTCAGATGCCTCTTTTGGCCGCAAGGTTTTGCAGGCCGCAATTTGAGGAGACCGGCGGTCTACCTCAAGGGTTTTTTTCAGTTGAATTTTTATTTGAGTCTCATCCCTTTAGTCTGATGAGCCTTTGAACTTCTAGTTGGCACCAGTTGGGCCTTCTAGATTGGATTTGATTTTCGTCAATCCCACCCCTCATTTGTGGCACTGCTTTGGGACGTCCCAATTGATATGAATCAAAGAGGACTACGTCTGTCAATGAGCGACAGAGAAAAATGGATTTTTGTAAGATCTTACCGTAAAATCCTTTTCTCTTAGCTCATTGACAGACGTAGTACCCGCCCCTCTATCATTGAGTTGGGTTGGGTTAAATTCTCTGACACTGCTTTGTGACAGAACTGATTTCCTGCAGCAGACAGGAAGAGGATATACCCTCTGGGACTGCCCCTAAGGTGGGGCCAGAATGTTTTCCTTCTGCCTAGTCCTACTCCTGTAGAGGGCAGCATAACCCAATTGATATGAATCAAAGAGGACTACATCTGTCAATGAGCTAAGAG